>NW_011888962.1:1812035-1814982 GCF_000151845.1 Pteropus vampyrus
AATCGACTATAATACAAGTAGGCTTGATTGCTTAGCATGAACTGACAGGGCATAAACATGGAACCAAGTGGTAGTTTGTCTAAACCGATTCATTAATTCAGCTTAAAATATAGAGACAATGTCAGAGAGTGTTGTAATAGCCATCACTTACTGAGAGGTTTTACTGAGCATCCAAATCATCAGCCCATCTGCCATGGATTATTCCAACAGATTCCCAACCGTCACCAGCAGCCAGAGCATCCTAACAAAACACAATCAGCTCACGATAATTTTCAGTGACCACTTATTTCTCTGAAAGTAAGAGCCAAAGCCTTTGGTATGTTCCACAAGGCTCCAAGTGATGTGCACCTCCCTCCACAATGTCTCTAACCTACCACTCTTCAGACTCTCCTCCTCACAGATGCCAAGCACCTGTTCCTGAGGCAGACTCGACGCTTGCTGAGCTCTCCACCTGGGGTACTCTTTCCCCACACATTTACATGGCTCACACACTCACTAATCAGGTCTTCATCAAATGTCACCTTCTCAGAGAGGCCTTCTCCAGTCATCCCATGGAACCGTTTAGACTCCCCCTTCTCATTTGCCTCCCATGCTTTAAGTTTTTCTCTTAGCACTTACCATGAACTGACATATTTTGTATTTTCAGGGAATCTCTGCAAGGTCTGGGATACTTCTCGGTATTGTTCACTGCTATCTCCCCAGCACTGAGCACATAGTAGGTATTCAATAATATCTGTCCGATGAGTGAATGCTTAGCTTACACCATGTGTGGGGCTAGGCTGATTTTCTTATAGGGAATTTCTCATTCAATCTCACTACAATCCTAAGAGATTAGAGTCACAAGAAAAATAACATGAACTAACATGTTTTATTAGTATCATGCTGGGTATTGGGGAGAAGTTGGGAAGCTGTTGTAATAACCTAGGGCAAAGAGGTGGTTTGGAGCAGGGTGGTTGTAGTAGAGGTGGTGAGAAAATCTCAGTTAAAAACTCAGTAAAATAGAGCACTAAACTAGAGCAGTTAGATCTCTTGTTCAAGGTTACCAAGCTATGGAGTGGGAAATTGAGTTAAGACAAGCTGGCTCTTATTCACTGGGCTCTGCTGTTGCTTGTATCATAGACTCTGGAAGACAACCAGATTTCAGGATGAATCCTGCCTGTGGCAAACAATTCAATTTAATATTTGCTTCTCAGCAAATCATAGTTAATATTTTTATGTCCAGATTTTTTTTGAAGACTAAATACAATATGTGAAGCATCTCTCGCATAGTCAGATAGTAGTTGCTTGATAAATTGTAGCTACCCAGGGAGCAACCATTTTATGTAGATATAACCTTGTGTTTGTTTATATTAAAAGAATTAATTGGATAGTGGTTTCATTTTATTTATTTTCGATGCTAACATAAATGAAAATGTTAAGGTATGTATCCTAGTTCTGCCTAAGGAAGATTTTAAAGGAAAGAAAAGGAGGAAGAATGACAAGGGAAAAATCAGAGACAACAGATACTATCTTGAGAGTAGCATGAATCTCCACCCAGAATTTCTCTAAGTTAAGATCTACAAAATTCTAAAGAATCTGACTTTTTGGATTCAGTACGTAATTCATTTGATAACCTAAGCCAATCCTGTGAGTTGCCCTGGCAACCAATTTTAGTAACATAAAGAAATGCTAGCTGTTAATTGGTATTCAGAGTTAGTAGCTGCTGTCTCTGCTTCTGTCTCCATGGTTACCTAGTTGTCACGTTTTCATCTCTAGCATGGTGGTGAGATTTTACATGTGTGTACTTTAATGCACATGTCCATAATCTCTAGCACAGTGTTTTACTAAATATCTATAATTGTGATCACTTTTGAGCTATTAGTATTATTGCTATAAAAACAACAACAACAACAACAACAACAACAACAACAACAACAAAACAGTTGCTGCACTAAAGTCCATGTCATCCTTCCACATTCTCCACACATTGCAAGCTTCCATTTTGGGCTATGCATGCATTAGTATTTGTATGGTTGTCTGCAGAGGGAAAATTCTGCATAACTCCACATGTGTGTATGGAATATGGATGTTTAAATTATGCAAAATTGGACAAAAAATTGTACAAACAGGGAATAATTTTTAAAAGTGTTTACTTGAGGTTAGAGGTAATGAATACTGATTTGAGAGATAAATGTCAAATTAGACAAATTAGGTTCAATGTTTTCTATACTGAGGAAATATTCTCACACTTTGGTTGGTTAATACATAGATGCCTCATATATTCAATTTCTAGCAATTTCCTATTTAATAGAATGCAGGGATCCCCAAATTAGCTACCTTTTCTCTCCCCATTTTTTTCTACTTAGAATTAAACTGCAATTAGCTCTTTTTATTGTTGACGTTCACTAGTATTTTCTCTTAACCCCTAAAGTTAGGTAGAATTATTTCCCACTTATAAATGGTCAGCTAATTAATCATAATTGATGTTCCTTATCATTACAAATACACCAATGATGGGGGCAAGAAAAATGGTTTGGACAATAGATAGCAATTAATCCTTTTAAAGAGGTAGCATGAATACTAGAAACAAAACTAATTTTAGATTCATTCAACACTGATCTGAAGTCCTGGGCTTCCTGTTTACTATCCTATGGCCCTTGTGGAAAGCAAAAATATCAACAAAATTTTGAAAACAAATTTAAAAACCTCTCTTTCCTAATTTTTCTCATCTCTAAATTACAGCCATCATACCCAGTGTTATGCTTATAAATATTTTACAACCAGTTCTTTCAGGGAAAAAAGGACCACTGATTTACAGAATTTAGTAATTTCCATGGTGTGAATACTCCCACTATGGCTAATTTCAAGATTTCAACATGCTTTCATAGGCACATGGAACTGGACAGAGTTGTTAATAATTGTCATTCACAAACCAGGGCATACCAGCTCTAGTGCACTACTATTTCTT
>NW_011888962.1:1815032-1830076 GCF_000151845.1 Pteropus vampyrus
AAATGTCAAATTAGACAAATTAGGTTCAATGTTTTCTATACTGAGGAAATATTCTCACACTTTGGTTGGTTAATACATAGATGCCTCATATATTCAATTTCTAGCAATTTCCTATTTAATAGAATGCAGGGATCCCCAAATTAGCTACCTTTTCTCTCCCCATTTTTTTCTACTTAGAATTAAACTGCAATTAGCTCTTTTTATTGTTGACTTTCACTAGTATTTTCTCTTAACCCCTAAAGTTAGGTAGAATTATTTCCCACTTATAAATGGTCAGCTAATTAATCATAATTGATGTTCCTTATCATTACAAATACACCAATGATGGGGGCAAGAAAAATGGTTTGGACAATAGATAGCAATTAATCCTTTTAAAGAGGTAGCATGAATACTAGAAACAAAACTAATTTTAGATTCATTCAACACTGATCTGAAGTCCTGGGCTTCCTGTTTACTATCCTATGGCCCTTGTGGAAAGCAAAAATATCAACAAAATTTTGAAAACAAATTTAAAAACCTCTCTTTCCTAATTTTTCTCATCTCTAAATTACAGCCATCATACCCAGTGTTATGCTTATAAATATTTTACAACCAGTTCTTTCAGGGAAAAAAGGACCACTGATTTACAGAATTTAGTAATTTCCATGGTGTGAATACTCCCACTATGGCTAATTTCAAGATTTCAACATGCTTTCATAGGCACATGGAACTGGACAGAGTTGTTAATAATTGTCATTCACAAACCAGGGCATACCAGCTCTAGTGCACTACTATTTCTTAAGTTTATTATAAGGCTTAAACGAGTTGTCCTGGGCAAAATACTGGGTGCATAACAATCTCCAAATCTTGATTCTTTCTTCTCTCAATGAAGTGGCTTCCCCCTTTTTTTTTTAATTTAAAAAATAATTTTAACAGTACAGAAGTCTAGACAAGTAGAGTCAACATTTAAAGAAAACCCTGTAGGAACCCTTGTGGCACTACTAACTGACCATGACTCAGATACTTTATGTTATAAATAAGGGCATAATCAAAAGAATTGATTATTCCTTTCTGAGACAGAGGAATCAGAATGTAGAGGCATGAAGCAAGTATTCTAGTACAGATTCATATTCCATCTAAATCATGGATGGCTAAACTAGAATGGGTTAGGCAGGTGTTGACAGTACTTATTGGTATTATAACCCACTGTAAATTTTTATAGTTCATTGGTTATAAGTATATAGAGTAACCTGTATAATGATTCAGTTGTAGATAAGTTGTAGATATGAGCTCTGTCATTTTCCACAAGTCCAATTGTCTTCTTTGAAAATTCACTGGTTAATTCTTAGGAATTATGAAATGATTGAGTGAAGAGAACCTGACTTATTCTTGTATTCTTGCCTGTGCTGTGGGCAGAATCAACTACCTTTAGTGCTTAGCAGAGTGCCTGGCACATGTTTGGTGCTCAAGTGAACAGATTCTATTCAATCTCCCCAAGTTTTCTTCTAGGTTAGAGAAAAAATTTTCTGCTGATTCTAGGCTAAGAAGGTCTATCACCTGCACATGAATACTTGGACAGGTGCAATGGCCTGAGGATAGATGTAGAATGAGAGTCTAGGAGAGGGTTGCAAAGCTCCAGGTGGTGAAAGATTATTGTTTAGAAGCATGACTGGGATTCAGAAAAATATTGGATTATAGGGACAATATCTGGTAGATGAAAAACAACAGGCTTCCATTAAACTGAAGTTTAGTTCAGGCAAGTTCTGAGGGCTAAGTCTGAAGATGCCTGCAATTTGGGGCAGTAGGAAAAATAAGGGTTAATTTAGAGTTAGTGGGAAGGTCTGGTGCCGAGACAGACAGGAGATAGCTTAGAGACTGTGGAAGTTAACAGGGTAGCTCTTGGAGTGAATGAACATTCAGTAAGATTGAGAAAACCAGGAAAGACAGTGAGTGAAGGGTCCTCTGATGGGAAGCGTTGGTAGATGGCTGGGGGAGAGAGGATGGCAAGGAGTAAGGAGGGCCTGAAGTTAATAAGCAATGCCTTAGAGTCCAGTCACATTACATTAGTGATGAGATAGAGGCAGCGTGCTGTGGGCCGGACAGGAAATAACATTAACAGAAAGTCTGTAGTAGGCACATGTTATGCAATTTATATATTTACTTTATTATTCCTTACAACAGCTAGAGAGGAAAGTATACTATTTCTATAACAGATGAGGCATTTTAAGGGTATCAAGTCCCTAATACGTGCAATGTAGAAAGAATAACCCAAAAGACATAGATAAATTATAGCTGTTTATGTCATATTTGTCAGGGTTGAGATCAGGGTTCTGCCAGGAACCAGAGGTCACTCTCAAATGGAGACACTGGAGAAAACTGAACAAATGGAGCTATTTATAGAGATGTGGAAAGACTCTGAAGAAACTAATGGAAGATAGTCTGGTACCTTGGAGCTAACGACAGAAAGAAGCACTTATATCCAGAGCCTAAATAGACAAAAGAAGGGTGTGGTTTCTGGATTCTAAAGATTTCCTTATGTGGAAAGGGCTGCCTAACAGGTGTTAGGGCCTTTGGGAGCTTGAGGCAGCAAATCTACAATGAATGGACTGAAAGGGAAACTGAGGATTAAAGCCCTTGTCTTTTAATTTTTCCCCTCCCTTGATCCCTTATTATTGCCACCCTCCCCCTATCCCCATGCCTGAACTCACCCAGAAGCTGGAGGGCAAGGGAGTCTGCAGGAATCCAGCCATCTTTCCTCCTGGGGCAGGCGGTCTGGAGGAGAAAACCAGAGATAATGCAGCCCGGTGAGTAGATCTCCTTAGACAGTGTATGTCAATAGTTCAGAAACATTCCTGGGCAAAAGAACATTTTTTTTTTAATACTTATACCTGGGCTTGTTTCCCACCCTTTACAGAGATTCTGAACCATTAGATCTGAAATAAGACTCATGAATCTACTTTTTTAACAGTAAAAGACATTTAGCAGCTATTCATTGGATCACACTAGAAGAAATACCTCCTAAGGTAAAGAGGGTCTTCTATTCATTGACTACCTTTGGGAGCCAACTTTCATGTTAAGGTGTTCTTTTCCAGGAATTAAGGGAAGAGTGCGTAGCATCCTGTAACATCATGCTGTTTTATCTGTCTACGTACCTATGAGGCTTTGAGGATAGTCACAATTGAGTCTGAATTCCTACTCTGTCACTTAAAATATGTGACCTTATCTTCTCTAAGCCTCACTTTTCTTATCTCAAAAATAGAATGATAGGACCTAATTTATAGGGCTGCAGTGAGAAGTATATGTGATTAAATATTATTTAAAAATTAAAAATAACTAGCGCAATCTTTGGCACAAAGTAAATATACAACGAATGGTATCTGTGTTATTATTATTATAAGCTGCCATCACTTTGTGGTGCTTTGTCATAATTCATGCTCTACATTGGTGTTAGGTGTGGTATACAGAGTCAAAAGCTGCATTATAGGGGGACCCGCAGAGACTCCGACAGGCGTTTATAGTTTCAATTGGAGAGAAAAAAATAGCGTAGGTAATAGAGGCTCCGTTCATCCCTCTGGCGACCAAATCAAAGTTGTGATGGAAACAAGGAACAACAGCAAGGAAAAATCACCTAGGATCTAGATGAACAAGCCATTCAACTACGGAGAAATCCAAGAAAGTACCCTGCAACAGCAGAATGTAGGACGGGGTGAGGATGCGGGGCTGCCCAGTCCTGAGCAGCTGAGTGAGATGGAGGCTGCTGCAGAGACAGACACCTCCTAAAGGGGCCGCGTCTGCGAGTAGATTTTTGTGGTGACAGACCTGCTTGCTCTGAGCACCAGTGCCAATTCGGCTGCACGCAGGGGCACCAGGGACTTACAGGGAGACATTGTCGGAGTGAGGGCTAAGGTGAGACTCGCTCGGTACGGAAGTGCCAGCGGTACCCATTGTTTCTGGTTGAGCCCTCCCCACTACCAGTGCGCCAGACACTGTGCCACCATAGCACTGATATCATCAAACTGGATAATAAAGGTTGCTCCTACCAGAGGATTCCTTGACACCCCACCTCAGCCCCCCTACCCAAGCCACATCCAAGTGAATCCTCGGCGAGTCTGGTGCTCCTTGCTGAGACTCACACTGGTGGAGGCAGCTGGCCTCAGTTTCTGGTGTGGCCTTTTGAGGCAACTATAAGCACAGCATCTGTGGATTACTTGCTGAACCTACCCCTCCAGGTCCACCTGGAGGGGTAGGTTCAGAAGAGGTGGACCTGGAGGGGTAGAGGCTTGGGCTAAATTTGGCCTGCAGGTGAACTCCTTTCGGGACTGTGCCACTGGACACCTACGTCACAAATCCACACTAATAAGACTGGGAGACTTAGGAGCTTTGCTTAGTACATAGAAACAGACATAGAAAGACAGCCAAAATGGGAAGACAAGCAAAAACCATATGACAGAACAGAACAGAGATCCAGATATAATGGAGTTGAGTAATCTAACAGATGCAGAGTTCAAAACACTAGTTATAAAGATGCTCAATGAACTTTTGGGAAGTGTAGAGAACTCCAACAAAGAGATGGAAATGGAAATGGAAATTATAAAAGGGAACCAGACTGAAATGGAGAATACATTATCTGAGATGAGGAATATATTAAATGGAATAAACAAAGGAATAAACAGAGTGAATAAAGAAGAGGATCACATGCAGTATCTAGAGGACAGGAAAGCCAATCAGGACACTCAATAAGGATGGCAAGAAAAAAGATGCCAAGACTATAAAAATAATTTAAGGAGGATATGGGACACCATTAAGGCTCCAAATATTCGTCTGATCAGAGTAACTGAAGAAAATCAAGATGCTGAAGAGCTGTTTGAAGAAATAATGATGGGAAACTTCCCTAACCTGGTGAAGGAAATGGACATAAAACCCAGGAAGCTCAGAAGATTCCAAAAATCAGGGATCCAAAGAGGCCCACACCAAGACACATCATAATTAAAATGCCAAAGGTTAAATACAAAGAAAGAATATTAAAAGCAACAAGAGAAAAACAAATAATTACATATAAGGGAACACCTATACGACTGGCAGGTGATTTCTCAAAAGAAACTATGGAGGACAGAAGGGCCTGGCAAAAAATATTTGGCAGGGTGAAGACCCAGGATAAACAACCAAGAATAATTTATCCAGCAAAGCTATCATTTAGAGTTGAAGGACAGATAAAGAGCTTCCCAGACAAAAATAAACTAAAGGAATTTATCACCACCAAGCCAGAATTATAGGAAATGTTGGAGGGACTTCTTTAAGAAGAAAAAAACATGTATCAAAAACAGGAATAAAGAATGGCAACAACTACATTCCTATTAATAAGTACCTTGAATGGAAAAGAATTAAGTGCTCCAACCAAAAGATCGAGTGGCTGAAAGGATAAGGAAACAAGACCCCTACATGTGAAAAGGAAGGGAATGGAAAAAGATGTTGCTTTGATGAACCTAGAAGATATTTTAGTCAGACAGGGAAAGATAAACACTATATGATTTCACTTATATGTGAAATTTAAGGAATAAAAAGAACAAACTAATCTAAAACAGACTCACAAATATAGTGGACAATTTGGTGACAGACAGAGGGGAGGGGGGTTGGGGAGGCTGGGAGAATGAGGTGAAGGGTTAAAGAAGTACAAATTAGTAGCTGATGATGGTCACGGGGATGGGGAGCACGGCATAGGGAATGCAATTAACATTAATACATTGGCTAAGTGGAGGGTCAGGGGAGGGAGGGAGCAATTGGGGGAATAATTTTACTAACTATATAGATGTCTAACCAATGTACTGTATACATTAATTTTTTTTAAAAAGCTACAGTATAAAACAGACTAGCTCAGTAAAGAAAACTTCATGAACTTTGCTCATGTTTAATAATGCAAATAATAATTTGTCTTTGCATTCTGCAGCTTTATATGTAAACATAGAAGGTAAATAAGAGGGAGAAGACCTAATTTACTTTTTTTTGCTCATTATCTATTCAAAGTCATTGAAAAAATACTTCCAGCAGGCTGCTAGTAAGTTGGGGAAGGATGAAAAGCCCTTTCAGAAAAAAAGACTAAATATGTTCTTGAAATACTTTTTTTAATTAAAGTTGACTTGCTTAACTTAAAGGAATGCTCAAAACTTGTGCCCTGCAGAGGTGATATGTAGAAAAGAATAAAAAACGTTTCCCCTTTCATTAATAAACAATGACTCCCATTGTCTTGTTTAAGTTCAGGTGGCCCAAACAGTAGGAGTCTTTAAATCTCTTCCAAGCTCCTCCCCAAAACTCTACCACCACCCCAAGCTTAGTCTCAGGAACTCCTAGAACATCCCTTCAAAGGAGCTATTGGGGTCCTTCCAGCTGGGGAGCTGCAGGACACAAAGAAGATAAAGTCCATGCTTCTAGGAAGCATCCCCATCCTCTAAGCAGCAGCCCATCTGTCACAGTGACAAGATAGAGCAGAGTACAGAACGAAGGGCTCCTTTTTGAACAGGAGAGGGTTTTTTCTCCCTTTAGAGTAGACGGTATGTCTGAGCAGCTTGGGATGGGCGATGGACAAGGCAGGAAGGTGGGAATCTTTGGGATTCATCCCTCATACAAAGAAAGTTAAAACACACATTTGTCAAAGATTTATCACATTTTCAGAAATAAAAGGGAAAAAAGGGGTTTCCAGAAGCTATTGTGAGTAAATTTAAGAGGAAAAGAAAAATAAGATTGTAAAGTGAATTCTTTTGCTTTTCTGCCATGATTTAAAGCAATGCTTCTCAACTAGGGGTGATTTTGTCTCTGAGGGGATATTTGTCAATGTTTGGAGACATTTTTTGGTTGTCCCAACTTCGAATAAGGAAAGTACTATGGCATCTATTCAGTAGAGGTCATGGATGCTGCTGTATATTCAGGCCATGGGTATATGCATAGGCAAGCTTAGCAATAAAACGAGAAGTGAAAACATTCACTCAGCAGGTTATGGTGGGTAATCACACCCCAGGCATGTAATTTCCTTCTTTGCCTTAAGCAAGCCATGTCCATTGTCTCTGATCACCTAGGTTAACCACCTTTGAAATGCCCATACTTTCAGATCCCTCCTTCTAAAACCTGTAGGAAGTAATCTGATTCCTTCATATAATCTTCCTTATGCTCCCTCCTTAATCTCAAAAGAATAAAAGAAACTGCAAACTGTTACTCTCCAAAGTATTTGTCTACTCTGTTGAGTCTTGCCTCCAGATCTTGCCTCTGTCTGACTCAAATAAACATATAAAAATTCTACATGGTCTATGGCCATGCCATGCTGAACAAGCCCGATCTCATCTGATCTCGGAAGCTAAGCAGGGTTGGGCCTGGTTAGTACTTGGATGGGAGACCACCTAGGAAGCCCAGGTGCTGTAGGTGTAAAAAATAAAAAATAAGGGATTGTAAACTGACAAGGTCTTTTCAATCTCTGAGGTCAACCAAGGGTTACCTCGCTTAAAAAAAAAAAAAAATTCTCTACATGTTTGGACATTTCTTATATTACATGGCATAATGTAGCAGGATTCTGAAGAAGCCCACCCAGGATTACCCCATGGACCAGAATTTGGTGCTAGGTACCAACAAGGGCCCAATACACTTCACTGACTCTTTGCTTTGCATCGGGTGAACTTGGTGAGTCCCTTTTTTTGGAATCCCGAACCTACCTGCTGTAGGTATCAGTTCCTGACTCTATTTGAGCTGTTCTTATGTGGCTGCTTTCAATTTCAGCTTTTTAAAAGTGGCACAAAAGAAAAATTAAAATTAACATGAGAAATTGAGCCATTGAGGCCAAGGAGCCTCATGACAGCCAGCCTCCCTTTAGTCCTCCAGCAAATTTTAAGTATAATTTGCACAGAGCCTCCACTTGTGAGTATCTATAGAAGTGGAGAGAGCTAAGTAAAAGTGGTATCAACTTAAGGCGGCTGAAATGGGGCTCTCTTAATACCTCTAAATTAATTTTTGTGTGTGTGCTCAATTGGAAAACGCAGGCTCTAAAACTGAATGGAATGAATGGGACGCTTACCTTTATTGGAAGATAGAAGCCTCTAAAAGAAGCACAGAAAAACTTTCTTCTCTTCAAGAAGTTAATAAGAAACTTTTAGAGACTGTCTCTGAACCAAAGAAGGCTTCCAAAACTGCTCAATCAATGCCAGCACCCCTCATTCCCTGTTCTCCAAACACCCTACTACTTTCTGAGCTTCCTTTTCCAAACTTGCCCTCTCTTTCTCTTCCTCTTCTTCCCTCCTTTACAATTCCTCCACCACCATTCACTACTGACACAGGGGAAATTGAGAACAGAAAGACATCAGGATATGCTAGAAGAACCAGAAATTCTGGCACCTCCCTTTAGAGAAAAGCCAGTTTCAGGACAAGGGAAACCAGCAATGATTTGCTCTCCTTAGACTGAAGCAGAATTAAGGAATCTAACTACAGATTTTCCTGATCTTCTCCAAGACTCTGTTTGGTTTGCAATGAAATTCAATTGTTAGGATATATGATCTTGTCTTTTCTGACCTGTTCCAACTCATACACCTATTGGTTTCTGAGAGCAAAGCAGCAGAATGGCTAGTAAGATCTGCTGGAAAACTCCTATAAAGGAGAGAGAGAAAGAGAAAGAGAGAGACAGACAGACAGACAGAGACAGAGAGACAGAGAGGCAGAGACAGAGAGAGACAGAGACAGACAGAGAGGCTGGGAAAAATGCAGGGAATTAGCCCAAGAGCTTCATCAAGCCATTCCTGAGATTTTCCCCAGGAAAATAGACTAAACAAAAATCTAACAACGTAGACAAAATCTAAGGAAACCAAACTTGCTTTCTTTGAATGATTTGAAAAAAAATTTCAAACAATATTCAGGATTGTCTCCAGACAGTTTTAAGGATCATCAAAATGATTCGATGTTCAATGTAGCATTTCTGGATTAGATGAGGAGCTTGTAACGCTAATTAAACAATATGAATTAAACTGGCTGACAACGCGTGCTGATAAACTAGCAATTCTGGCCAATCAAGTATTTAAATTGAAAAAGAAGAAAAAGAATAAAGCTACTAAAATTATGAATTTACAGCTCCAGCAACTAAGCAATCAGGTCAGACCTTCTGAAAGCTTTTTCAATGACCAGGGAAATGAGAGTCCGCTTTTACTGTAGAAAGAAGCCAGGTCAACTTAAAAATTGTAGAACACTGAAATGGGATTTAGAAAAAGAAAGGGAACAGAAGAAAGCATAGGACTGCTCTGAGGATTGTGAGAGGGCATTTCCCCTTCTTACCAATAATTTAGAAATTGAAATATCCAAAAGGGAAAACCACTAAGGCCCTTGAAGATACTTGGGCTACTTTATCTCTTCCTAACCCTACCCAATTAAGTCACCCTCTCCTTTAGAGCAAAACTTCTGTACAAGTGGTAGAGATATCCAATCAATAATGTCCAATTTTAAAATCAGAACCTATTCCCTTTCAGCTATGGAATGTTACAGGGCAACATCCATTTTCGCTCGTCGAATCTGCCCCAGTTCACCTGATAGAGCAAGACTTTCTTGAAACCCATGATGCCCACATATCCTTTTCTCAGAAGGGTGAAATGTAGTTAGAACCCAATGAATCAGATGCTGAACCAATTGAGAACATCATGATTTTAAAAGAACCTCCACAAGAGGAAACTAATCACAAGACTGGATGCTTGCTACAGGACATTTCTGTGGAGCTCTAGGCTCTTTCCAGTACAGATACTACATACCCTACTACCAGCTATTCCTGTGGACTGCCAATATTTTTCAGTAATAGATTTATGTAGTGCCTTTTCAGCATTCCTGTAGAAAAAGACAGTCAATATCTCTTTGACTTCACCTGGTAAGATCACCAATTTACTTAGACTGTAGACTGTAATGCCCCAGGGATATACAATCCCACCTATTTCTCTCAAACACTAAAGGCTGCTTTAAATAATGTTGATTTCGCAGGGATTCCACTCTAATATGTCATACAGATAATGTATTTTCGTGCTCTAGTGCCTTCCTGGACTCCCAGAAGGACACAAGTTACCCATTACAAAGGTCTCAAAGAACAAGCTTCAATTTTGTTTGTCCATTGTAAAAGACCTTGGCTATCTTATATATAAAGATGGGCTGCTAATTAACCCTGAAAGATTCAGAGGAATCTTATCTTTTTCTCTGGCAAGAACTAAGAAGGAGCTTATAGGTTTTGTAGAATTGACTGGATATTGTCTCAACTGGGTTCTGAATTTTTCATTAATGACTCAACATCTATATGCGTATTAAAATCAGGTTGATTTGATCCAATCTAATGGAACCCTGAACAGAAACCCTGAAGAAGCTCTAAATGAAAATTATCTAGAGCTCTCACTTTGGGACACCCTAATTATAAACTTTCTTTCTTTTCATAAATAAGAATAAAGGAAATGCTTTCAGAGTTCTAACTCAGAATCATGGAGATCATCATAGACCTATTGGGTATTATATCCAGCAATTAGACTGAGTAACAAATAGGCACCCTCCCTGACAGCCATCTCTGCTGCACTCATGTCATGCAAACGAACAGAAGAGATACTTAGAGGTTCTCCTTTAACCTTTTATGTTTCTCATTCTGTTGAATTTTTGCTCAGCTCTCACCATACTCAGCATTACTTGGTCAGCTGACTGGCTTCTTAGGAAGTACTCCTGCTTTCTGTGCCTAATATTACTTCAGCTTGATGTAACAGTCTTAACCCAGCAACTTTACTACCCTTTTTACAAGATGAAGACACCCATAAGTGCATTTTACTTACTGACAACTCCTTGCTACTAGGAATAATTTACAGGAAACTCCAATTGATAATGCTGACTTCATTTGGTTTACAGATGGATCTTATCTCAAAGCATTACCAAGCTGGATATGCAATAACTTCCATGGTAGATGTAATTGAAAGTTCTTATTTCGCAACAGGCTGAATTAATTGCTCTAACTTGAGCTTGTTAACTGGCCAAAGATCAAATAGCCAATATTTATACTCATATTCGCTATGCCTTTGGTGTAGCTCATGACTTTGGAAAGCTATGGAAGCAATGAGGCTTCTTAACTTCCTCAGGGCAGTCCATTAAGAATGGAAAACAGGCTGCAGATTTATTAAATTTTATACATCAACCAAGCCAATTGGCAATTATCGAAATTCCAGGACATTCTAAAGCTACCATAGAAACAAAAGGAAATCATTTAGCTGATGCTGCAGGTAAACAAGCAGAACTAAGCAATCAGATTATCTAGACATGAGAATGATTTTCTGCTCTCTGCTAAATCAATAAAAGTCTCTTTTACATTTTCAAAAGACAGCTACAAAAGGCCATGTAATATACATAGATCATATGCAATGCACAGGACAGCTCCCGATAACAAAGAATTATCAAATCCAAAATTTCTGTAAGTTGAGGTTGAGAAATACTGATTTAAAATATTTTAACTTGCTACTTCAAGTCAGTGAGCTTCAGAAGTCTACCAAATTATTTAGGTCTCTAGATAAACTCTGATTAATGTAAACAATTACATGCACTGGGAAGAGTTTCATCGTAGCTTTGTACCACCCAATGTTGAGAATTATTCAAGCCATTATTTACTAAATGCCACTTTATCTTGAAGGAAACTTGAAAGCTAATGTCCAAGTCTATTCTAAGGGCAGCCAAATTTTAAGGCGAACAAGCAGAAGTTTCACTAACAGGGACTAAACCAATTTATTGTTCGAGATTCCTTAGGCCTAAGTAGAAGGTGCCAGATCATCAACATGTGTGGTAGGAAGGAAAATCTCTGGTGTGATTCTGTAACACAATGCTGAAAAAGGTACTACATAGATCTATTTATTTTTGAATTCTATTTTAAGCACGCAAAGTCATTAGGATTTAGAATACACAAGGTCATTTACGATAACTAAATAAATATTTAATCAGTTTCTGTTTTTCTTCTTTATCACACATGTAAACTAGGGTTATTAAAGATATCTGTATTTTCAGTTCTCTGTGTGGATGATAAGCTTCCTTTACATTTTGGCCCCTCTGTTTCAAAGGGTTCTGTCAATAGCTTTTCCTAGTTCCTTTGGAGAAACTTTCCACTGGAGGAAATAATTTCTGACATGAATTTAATTGAAATTTACCTTGGCCACTACTCCTTCCTTGTGGTATCGTCATAACTTTCACATTTTAATACTTGAACAGCACTGCTACTTGTATATTTAAGTTGATAGGAAAAACCCTTCCAGCTACTCCATCCCTATTGATGACATTATTGTATGTTTTACATAGTGGGCTCCATATCTTATGAAAGGATCTGGAGCAGGGAGGGGAGAACACAGAAAGAAAATGAGAAGTTATTACTATCAGAGATATCATTGAATTAGTAAAGATTCATGAAATTAGCTATGTAAGATGAAATCCTTAGCCTCAGCTTTGTCTATGTTGTGATGGCCCCTGAATTGCAAGTTTTTAGAGATAGAAAATTAAACAAAACTATAACAATAGGAAAACTGTAATAGAGCATAGGACTTAATTATAAATGACTTCGGTTGTGCTGATCTTACTTAAATATAGTATTACAAAAAAATTTTAAAAAAATCTGTTAAAAACTGTGAACCTGAAGTTATTCACAAAACTTTTAATTTATTTGGTAAAATCTCCTCTCAGAAAGCTTTCATCTAGGTAACATGCTTTCTGTTCTTCCACTTAGAAAAAACATATATATATATATTTGTGTGTGTGTGTGTGTGCACATGTGTGTTTATTCTAGACTCTATCCCAATACAAAGCACATTAGTTGGTTGGCTATTTATCAGCTCTCTAGAAAGTAACAAACTGATCATAAGAAAGCTATAATGGCAAATCTAAAATAGCTAAAGCAATTTTGTTTTAAGTTTTTAACTGACATCAATTGACTCTAAGTATTTAAAAGGAGGATAAGACTGACAATGGCCATGTGGACACCCTGGTAGTCTTTCTCAGCACTGTCTGCGTCATCAGCAACTCTTTAGGGATTGCAGTTTCCCTCCCATTTTTTTCATCCCACCTATCACCTTTTATTTCAAGCTTCAAAGATCAAGCCTATTTTCTTGATTTCAAATCTTGCCTGCCTGGGATCCATTTCCTGGACAATATAATTAAGAGTTCCATTTCAAACCTGTGTAATTTTTTCACTGACCTTTAAAAATAATTACAAACTCAGCATTCACTGGGGGTTTCAGGCTATACCATAGTTTACTGTTTTGTTTTGTTTTGTTTTTTAAAGGATGTACAGAAAGTCTACTCCTGGCAGCAGACTTAGCACTCACTTCTTTTTTATTTTTCCATTGGTTATTATAATTTTTTAAATTAATCAATTATTTTATTATGGTGACATTGGTTAATGAAATCCAATAAGTATCAGGTGTACAATTTAGCAGTAAGACATATATATATTGCATTGTGTGTTCACTGCCCATAGATTTCTTTCTGTCACCACATATTTGACCCCTTTTAACGCATCTACCTTCCCCCTTCCCCATCCCCTCCACCCTCTGGTAACCACTAGTCTATTGTCCATGTCCATGAGTCTCCGTTTGTTCTGTTCATTTGTTGCTTTTAGTTTTATATCCCACAGCTAAGTGATATCACGTGGTTTTCGACTTTTTCTATCTGGCTTATTTCGCTTTGCATTGATTATTTTGAGGTCTATCCACATTGTCGCAAATGGCAGTATTTCATCTCTTCTTATGGCTGTGTATATATGTACCACAGCTTCTTTAGCCAGTCATCTATTGAAGGACACTTCAGTTGCTTCCAAGTCCTGGCTACTGTGAATAATGCTGCTATGAACATCGGCGTGCAAATATCTTTTCGGATATGGTTTTCAAGTCTTTGGGGTAAATACCCAGTAAAGGCATTGTTGGATCGTATGGTAGATCAATTTTTAGTTTTTTGAGGAACCTCCATCCTGTTTTCCATAGTGGCTGTACCAATTTGCAGTCCCACCAGCAGTGCATGAGCGTTCCTTTTTCTCTGCATCCTCTCCAACACTTGTTATTACTTGTCCTGTATTCTAACAGGTGTGAGATGGTATCTCATTTGTGGTTTTGATTTGCATTTCCCTAATAGCTAGAGACACTGAGCATCTTTTCTAATATTTGTTGGCCATTTGTGTGTCTTCTCGGGAGAAGTTTCTGTTCAGGTCCTCTACCCATTTTTGTTTGGATCATTTATTTTTTTGTTGTTATTGAGTTGTATAAATTCTTTATATATTTTGGATATTAGGCCCTTATTGGAGGTCTCGCTTGCAAATATCTTTTCCCATTTGGATGGTTGTCTTTTTACCTCGTTGATGGTTTCTTTTGCTGTGCAGACGCTTTTTAGTTTGATGCAGTCCCATTCATTTATTTTTGCTTTTACTTCCCTAGCCTTTGAGGTCAAATTCATAAAATCCTCTTTAAGTCCAAGGTCCTTGAGTTTAGTTCCTATGTTTTCTTCTACACATTTTATTGTTTCAGGTCTTATATTCAGGTCCTTAATCCATTTTGAGTTAATTTTGGTATGTAGTGATACACAATATTCTACTTTCATTCTTTTGCAGATGGCTTTCCAATTTTCCCAGCACCGTTTTTTGAAGAGGCTTTCCTTTCTTTACTGTATGTTTTTGGCTCTTTTGTCAAAAATTACTTTCCCATATATACATGGGTTTACTTCTGTACTCTCGATTCTGTTCCACTGCTCTGTGTGCCTGTTTTTCTTCCAGTAGCATGCTGCTTCAATTATTGTCACATTGTAGTATAATTTGAAGTTGGGCAGAGTGATGACTCCAGCCTCGTTCTTTTTTTTTAGGATGGCTTTGCTGTTTCAGGGTCTTTTGTGCTTCCATACAAATCTGATGATTTTTCTAAATGCCTTTTTCTGGAGCTTTTTTTGAGAGTGTTACTTTCAAAGGAACACTCAGTAGTGTCAATCCAAGAACACATGAGAGGAATAAACTCTTTGATGAAGAACATATGAGTCTCTGAAACATTCTTAGGCTAGAGTAGAATTTTTTAAAAAAA
>NW_011888962.1:1831386-1831702 GCF_000151845.1 Pteropus vampyrus
TCAATCCAAGAACACATGAGAGGAATAAACTCTTTGATGAAGAACATATGAGTCTCTGAAACATTCTTAGGCTAGAGTAGAATTTTTTAAAAAAAACTAATAAAAATTGTTTTGTTACTTGGTGTATTTTTCACTCTTTCTATTATATTCATAGAAATGGAAATTAGGTCTAAAAAATTAGGAAAGTCAATCGCAAACTACCATGAAGAAAAATTTTTTCCTTTTTTCCTTTTTATTATTTTAAACTCAGTTTCACAGAGTAAAGGCGAATTTTCGACTCTATATTATAGCAATTGAAAAGATTAATTTGATTTTC
>NW_011888962.1:1832647-1833644 GCF_000151845.1 Pteropus vampyrus
TTTTTTCCTTTTTATTATTTTAAACTCAGTTTCACAGAGTAAAGGCGAATTTTCGACTCTATATTATAGCAATTGAAAAGATTAATTTGATTTTCTGTGGCAACAGGATAAGAAAAGACATATATAGCTAAAATCACTCCTCTGGACCACGTCTTCTTCAACTAATAGAAAAGTAGCAATATAGTTTGTAGACTAGAATTCACCTTTCCTCTACTGGCTTATCTTTTTGTGGGAGGTCTCCAAAGAAATAAAAAAAATAAAATTAGCTTAAATCTTTAAAAGAGGAGAAAATAAGAGGAGACAAGACAATCTGTGAATGGAACTCTCTATGGCTCCTCAAGCGCCGGCGATGTCAGTATGTGGACATACATAAGGGTGCCCCTGAAGGACAGGGGGAGTGTGTTCTTGAAAAACACAGTTGAGCCTGTGAGATCTGGTAAGGGTGGGCATCAAAAGGAATTATTTTTGACAACTAAGAAGTTGTTATTTACTAGGCAGACACTAACATATCAGACAGGTGACATTCCAGAGTGTGAAGGGAAAGTGGGTCCTGCTGTAAAGCTCCAAATCCTGCAACAATCCCCACATTTCCTCCTCTGCCCTCCTTCTCTCCTTTCACCAGCTCCATTCTAAATCCTTTGATACCAAACCCTGCATATCTAGCTGTAAACCTGTTCAACTGTGTTTTTTTCTTCCCCATTTGCTGACTTAGCTTGTTTTCTCTCCATTCTGAGTTTCATTTACATTTTCTATTGAATAAAACATGAGAAAAGTAGAAACTGATCCACTTGTGGGTTATGTAGAAAGAGACAGATTAGAAATGAATGAGCCAGAAACATTTCAAAATAAAATAATCTTAAGGGCTAGACTTTTAATGCGCTATCCAGAAACTCTGAATGTATCCTAAAACTAGGGAAACATAACAACAGATAATATACATCTAGAAATCAGAATGGTTTGGTAGACTTTACAGGAGATTTGGTGTAATTTTTTTTTA
>NW_011888962.1:1833694-1838511 GCF_000151845.1 Pteropus vampyrus
CTGGTAAGGGTGGGCATCAAAAGGAATTATTTTTGACAACTAAGAAGTTGTTATTTACTAGGCAGACACTAACATATCAGACAGGTGACATTCCAGAGTGTGAAGGGAAAGTGGGTCCTGCTGTAAAGCTCCAAATCCTGCAACAATCCCCACATTTCCTCCTCTGCCCTCCTTCTCTCCTTTCACCAGCTCCATTCTAAATCCTTTGATACCAAACCCTGCATATCTAGCTGTAAACCTGTTCAACTGTGTTTTTTTCTTCCCCATTTGCTGACTTAGCTTGTTTTCTCTCCATTCTGAGTTTCATTTACATTTTCTATTGAATAAAACATGAGAAAAGTAGAAACTGATCCACTTGTGGGTTATGTAGAAAGAGACAGATTAGAAATGAATGAGCCAGAAACATTTCAAAATAAAATAATCTTAAGGGCTAGACTTTTAATGCGCTATCCAGAAACTCTGAATGTATCCTAAAACTAGGGAAACATAACAACAGATAATATACATCTAGAAATCAGAATGGTTTGGTAGACTTTACAGGAGATTTGGTGTAATTTTTTTTTAGCCTTTTTGGTCCAGACCCCTTGTAAAATTCTATTTTGACGAAAGCATAAGCATGCTGGACACAACAACGTGCATACAATTTTAGAAGATTGATGGAGTCCTTGAAGCTCATTCACTGATCCCATGATAAGTACTATGAACTCCTCCAACTCCCTCATTAAAGTGTGAATGACTAAGGTGCTGTCAAGTTCAATGTCAGAACAAGCTTGTAGCATAACCAGACCTCCAGATTCCCAATCCAACTACCGTATCTCAAATCTCTACACAGAGTTTTGAGATAAGGGAATACTGATAATTACTAAAGTGGTTATACTGATTGAATAACATCCTCTAAATTCATGTCTATCTGGAACTTCAGAAAGTGACCCTATTTGGAAAAAAGGTCTCTTTGGATGTAATTAGTTAAATTAAGATGAGGTCAAAGTGGATTAGAGTGGGCCCAAAATTCAAATGATGTGCTCTTTAAAACAGTCATGTGAATGCAGAGGAAAGGCCATGTGATGAATGTCATTGTGAAATGGAATGACATTTAAGAATTGTAGTAAGATAGAGATTAGAGTAATTTGGCTATGTGCCAAGAAATGCCAAGGATTGCTGGAAACCACCAGAAGCCAGGACAGAGGCATAGAGCAGATTCTTCCCTAGAACCTCCAGAAGAAACCAACACTGTTCATGCTTTGCTTTCAGACTTCTGGCCTCCAGAACTATGGGAGAATAAGTTCTGTTGTTTTAAGAAACCCAGTTTGTAGTAATTTGTTACGGCAACTAATATAGTAGTTTAGTGCTGCTTGTTTATATTTTTATTAATATTGTTTTTAAAAGCCTTAACATGTTGTTCCCATCACTGCCACACTTGGTCTCTTTCCAGTTCATTTTCAGACTAGCTGACCTGGATATTGATGCTGGACAAGCCAATGCCCTCCATGTCTTTCTAAGTTTTCTTCATGAGTAGTGATGAGTTATGCCGAGAAAAATTCTTAGATCTACATTTATACAACACTGCTCTTGTTGCTTTTGGACAATGCTTTCCCATGCTGGGATAGCTGCTATTGACCTTGCAAGTGGGTGATGAAAAAAAAAAAAAAATCCAATGAAGATTTAACAGGAAGTTCCATTAAATTTATGTAGTATAATGGAAGTTTGCTTTATGCAAATAATGAAGAAACCTTAGAAGATAATGTTGTTGACTTCCCGTACTCTAAAGTACTTTTTGACTCAGGAAGATAACTTAGGCCTCACCCAGGATGAGCTCTGGAAATAATAGCCCACAGAAACCTCTCAGCAATCTAGTAAGATAAGTCAACTGGCTTAAATCAAACCTTTCCCAACTCCATTTACAGAACACATTTACAGGCATTATATACCACTTGTATTACAAAAACCCTAGATTTACCTATGCATCGAGATGTTGTTTTTATGCTGCTGTCGGAGTATTTTCAGAAGTCTAGCCACACTTAGGAGGAAAAAGGTCCTGCTATTACTGCTTCCCCTAACTCACTGCCTTCAGCAGACTGTGCGCCTAAGGAGATGAGCTACATTGGTCTGGAAAAATTCCCAGGGCCAGTTCATTGTGAGCAGCAGCCTGGTCTGTGGTCTGAAGTAGTATTTCCAGTTCTGCCTACTCTCATTTCCAAGAATTGCTTGGACATAAATACCCCTGCTTTTGTTAGGAAGGGGTAACTTTTTAACACTTTTGGGAATAGTGCCTTAATTTCATGCTGCACCTTGACCAAGCTTTCATTTTTAGATCCTCTTGTGATTTCCTGATATATTTGCTGCCAATTGAATAAATCATGCTGGGCCTCTGTTTCTTCACTAGTAAAATGGGGGGTGGGGGAGTAACACATCAATGAATTGTGAGGAGGAGCTAAGCGTGTGTAGCCACTGGATTTTTTATAAGCCTCTTGCAAATTAATGGCAAAAAATTTGGGGAGCTCTAAAAGAGCATCACATTTCCTTAAGGAATAACTGGTGAGTTTCAGGAGGAGACTATTACTCAAGGTGGAGTTGTCAGTGTTCAAATATAATTACGGACTCTGGGAAACTAGGACAGGAATCTGTGGAGCTGCAGCGAAAGCTCAGTTGTATATCACTTAGTCATGTAGGAAACATGATAAGGAAATGCAGTGTGATCCAGTTTAATACATACCATGCCAGCTGGATAGGGATATAAGGCAGTAAAACCAGAAGGACTGAGTAGATGGTGGCCTTTATGGGAAAAAATACAAGAGTGAGAAAAACCTGGGAAAGAAATATGTGGAGCAGTGAAAAGGCTGGGAAAGTATTAATTGATAATCAGACCACGAAGTCAGGCTTGTTGGGTAGCAGGCAGTGTTTTGACTGCAATGATGACAGTCTCAAAGACGGATGTGCGTCACAGATTGGAGAGTAGAGGCAGCACAAAGGGGATTTCTTTATGGCAGAGACCTTGGTTTAAGTCTCAAGTCTGTGGCTTCTTAATTTTGCAACATCAAGCAAATTACTATTCTGAGCCTTGTCTATAAAATGTAGGTAATACCTATCTTTCAGAGATGCTGGGAATATTTCAGATGATACATGTATCTAGGTCCAAAGCAGAATGCACTAACAGCTGTTAATTAGCCCAATGAAGAAATAAGAGGAGGGAAAACTAAAGAGAAAAGTTTGCTACTTTTTACTTTCAACTTTCTCCTCCATGAGACAAAATCATAGGGTGGGTCTCGTCTGATCAAAAACAGGCGGGTCCCATGGGCCTCTGAGAGTTCCTTACCAGTATCTAGTTGTATTCTCTAATAATCTCATAAGTAGTAGAGCTATGTTGTTCAATACAGTAGCTACTAGCCATGTGTAATTATTTTAAATGGGGTAAACTAAAATCAAGAACACATTTCTTCACTAGCTACATTTCAAACATTTAATAACCACATATGGCTAGTGACTATCATATTAGTAAGTATGCACACACATATCTACATATATGTACATATATTAATGTACATTTACATGTACATGTGCATATTTCATCATTACAGAAACTTCTGTAGTTTGTGTATGCTTGACTGCAGTGAATGATGTGGGCAAAAAGGTGCAACCACAGGAGAAGTCAAGGTAGCGGAGAGAAGTTGGGAGAGAAGCTGGCATAGAAAGATAAAGCTTCTGCTGAGAGAAGCCTCGCTCAAAAAAAAAAAAAAAAAAATGCCCAGGATAAAAGCAGTAAAGAGGGGAACGTAAGATCAGTAAGGTGGGTAAACTTTAAGCTACTATGTCTAAAGCCCGAGATGAAAGGATGTCAGCTACATTTGAAATTTGTTCTAGGAATGATACTTTGGTCTCTGCTGTCAAACGGATAGCCTAATACATGGTGACTAACACGGAGAAAACTACATAGAGTGACTAATGCGGTATCATTGAAAACTACATAAAAGTCAAACAGATATAATCATAGCAAATAGACTTTTTTAAGTGGATCTCACAATTCAAGGAAGAATAGAAAACAAAAGAACATTAGGATCAAGAGTGAGGTTTTTCTGTGAACCTTAAGTGCATAAATCAAAGTCTTGAGCAAACAAGAAGAATTCTCTATAGTGAATCTGCTTAGTACCTAACATGCAGTTAATAAATACATGACTAGATGGATGAATGAGAAATACAAATCTCAGAAACCTGAAGATGGAACAACCACAGTTGCACTGCCACACCTGAAAGTGGAATACAATATTCAGTGTCTTTGTTGGGGTAACACATGGGTCTATGTCTAACAGTAACCAGGGTCATAGCTAACATTTGTGAGCACTGGCCATAGGCCAGGCCCTGGGCTAGAAGCTCGAAGGTGCCCAGTCACACTGAATCCCACAATGTCCAAGTGTTTTTATGCCCACTTTGCAGATTAGAAAACTGCATCTTATAAAAGTCAAGGCATCTGTTGAATTATAATACAAATGGAAAAATTAAGTTATTACTATTATCTTTGTAATTGACAAATGTCTGGGTGACATAAAGTTCCATAATGGACTAAGAATAAAGGAGGAAAAGAAAGGAAGCAACTACAAAAATACCGTATATTCCTTCTGTCCTCTCTGCTTTACCCATTTATGCAAAAAAACAAACAAACAAACAAACAAAAAAAACCCAAAACAAAACAAAACAAAAAAACACTACAACTAAAAATAAATAACGAAAAGAAAGATAGTGTGGGACTTAGTTGTGTAGCATGGGCCGAGTTCCTCTGAGGTGATCTGATAGTTCTGAACAGTTGCAAGTGTCACGAAGTCAGA
>NW_011888962.1:1838561-1858641 GCF_000151845.1 Pteropus vampyrus
ATCTGTTGAATTATAATACAAATGGAAAAATTAAGTTATTACTATTATCTTTGTAATTGACAAATGTCTGGGTGACATAAAGTTCCATAATGGACTAAGAATAAAGGAGGAAAAGAAAGGAAGCAACTACAAAAATACCGTATATTCCTTCTGTCCTCTCTGCTTTACCCATTTATGCAAAAAAACAAACAAACAAACAAACAAAAAAAACCCAAAACAAAACAAAACAAAAAAACACTACAACTAAAAATAAATAACGAAAAGAAAGATAGTGTGGGACTTAGTTGTGTAGCATGGGCCGAGTTCCTCTGAGGTGATCTGATAGTTCTGAACAGTTGCAAGTGTCACGAAGTCAGACACACCGAAAGTAGGAGGCTGCCAGATGGGATCCCTAAGCAGATGTGGTCCCTCACTCGTTTCCTTCTACAGTGATTTATGTGAGGATTTTATTCCTTCATGAACAAGGTCTGTTGCCTTAACAGATGGTTTTTACTGAGTATTACAGATGATTCTTTTCTCTACGAAAAATCTCAGTCCCCAACTTATAACATTTTGTCAAACTCTCATCTTCTACAGTTTACAGAATTGAACATAGATGAATCCACATGTTATAACTAAAAAATGACTTCTACTTTTGCAATGGTTTACATACAATGATATATGTTTATAAACAATATTTTGATAGCACTACTAAAGTGGAGATTAAGTCATGACAAAGTATTGTAGCTGGAAAAGAGGGAAGAGGGATGAATCCCAAGTCCCCTGTACAGACTTACGGGGAGCTGTGAAAAGGCTGTGTACATTCATAGAGGTCAGAGAGGTCAAGGTTTTAGAACTAGTCAGTGTCGCAGATGAGAGCCTGTTCTCTTATCCATTCCCTTATGCTTCTGAAATGTGTGAAGAAGAAAGTACTAACTGGAAAGGCCCCCATGAAAGATAAGGCCTAAACAAATAGAAACTCCTGAAAGGGAATCTTTAAAAAACAATAATATAACAGGTTTTTTTTTTTTCTGACAGTTAAGAGTCGCAATAGTTTTACAGAACAGAAGAAATAAGAAAAACCCAAACAACAGTCTAAAAATGTTACTTCACCTTTTTCTTCTCCCTTCAGCCATTTGTCTTAAAGTCATTACAATTTTTCCCTAGGTGCATTAGTTTGCTAGCGCTGCCAGAAAAAAATACCACAGATTAGGTGGCTTAAACAACAAAAACTTATTTTCTCACAGTTCTGGAGGCTGGAGGTCCAAGATCAAGGCGTCGGCAGGTTTGGTCTCTTCTGGGACCTCTCTCCTTGTCTAACAGGTGGCTACCTTCTTGCTGTGTTTTCTGAGATCCAGAAGAGCATAGAACTCAGTAAAAACAGTAGAGTAACTGACTATGCATGCAGCTCATTGTATTTCAGCAAGGTTTCCATCTGAGAATCTAGGATTGGTTTCCAAATTGGAGTCAGTGAGGCACCAATCTGCCAGTTGGTTACTAGGCTCAATTTATAGTGGCATTGATTGATAAATCCAAAAACATATAATACTAAGCCAAACAGCATTGAGCCATATATTTACCATAGCAAGGACTGCATTATTCCAAGCTCTCTACCAAAGAGAGTTGCTCATAATAGACTTTCCCAGCAGAAATGATGGGATTTCATGTGACCAGAAGGATTGGGTATAAGGATGAACTAACTGAGCCAGGTCAATATTATGGGCATGGATATAAAACCAGGACTGGTCCCTCCACCAACTGTGGCAAACAATGAAGCCTAATAATCTCTGTAGTGGTCAACATGGTTTTGGATCTGTTCTGGAACCAGGCCAATGCTTTCCTTTTCAGTGGTATAGTGTGCATACCTAAAGACAACTGCAGCGTCTTCTTTGCCAGGGCTGAACTGGCCAGGGTGAAAGAGCGGCTAGTGCATGCCAGGATGAACATCATCTCTTGTAGTTAGTTCCAGCTCTACAAACCCTGTTGGAAGTGTCAGGCTCGGTGAAACATTGTCAGACATGTGGTTCTCTTTCCCAGCATCGTGTTCCTGGGCACTTGGACTGCAGGCTGGATATCGTATGTCAGGCAGCAGAGTTCTCAGCAGGGATTGTCAGAGTACCAGCCAGGCTAGCGTGGGTAGAGAACTATTTACATATGGTGAATATTTGGAGAGATCATCTTGTCTAGAGGAGGCAAAATGAGTTGCAGCACAAATTTTTCACCAACACAGCATCAAGAGGTCTCGAGGAGGAATTGGAGAAAAGGTAACATATTAGATGTCTGGTTTTCTGATCCTCTGGGATCATTATGAATTCACTGGACCTGAATTAATGTTGCTACCCATGGATTTTGGCCTTAGGAAATTTATGATATGACAATTATCTTCAGTATCATATATTTTCATATGGATACCCCAACTCAGACAAAGTTAGTAGTTTCCCTCCCCCTGACAACCCCATTCCTCCAAATACACATTGCCTTCTCTCTATCCAACACACATTCCACCTCATTTTTTCTCCAAAATGATGCTTCAGCAAATACGTTCAACTTAAATAGATGCAGTATCACCATTTGCAATGATATAAAAATTACTTTTTATGAAGCTGAATGTACTTTTAAAAATTAAAGCAGACAGATCCTAATATTTCTACTACTCTGAAGCGTTTTATACATCCCATAATAATTTCCTAATTAGTTATCTATTTCCATTTACTTAAAAGAGTCCTATAAATATGAATATGAGAGAAATCCAGCGGCGGTGGTTGTACCAGGACAATGATTCATTAATACGAAGTTGAAGAAACCTGAAAGTCCTTGGATCTAATATTTAACTGTGGCAAGACATCTCCAGAATTTCAGTCTTCATACCCATTCACATAAAAAGAGGAAAAGAAAGGAAAAACAATGAGGTATGCAAGAATGAACACTGTGGTTGAGTATTCATGAAAGTCTTTTAAAAGGGCTGAATTCCAGTGAGGACTAGAAATGAAGCTTGTGCCCCTGCGGTTCACTGCAATCGCTCAGTCTAAACATGCATCACCAAGAAGGGATTTCAATGAAATCCCTGGTCTTTGTCTTAGCCCACTTACCATTCATTGGAAGCAATTCTTCTATGGGCTTTTCATTTCTGGCTAGAGAATGTAAAAACAATGGCAAATATTTACTGTTACATAACCATAGGCCAGACACTATGCTAAGTAATTTACTTGAATGATCTCATTTGATTATCACAACAGACCTATGAGATGGATCACCTAATTGTTCACATTTCATAGACTAGGAGGCTGAGGTTCAGAAAGGGTAAATAACTTGCCCCAATTCACACAGCTGGTGGCAAAGCTAGAACTTAAATCCAGACCTGCCATATGATCTGGATTTAAGTCCTAGAAAGAAGCATTTTGCTGTAGGGATTAAAAGTAAGAACATATATACAATTGCTATGAGACTTGTTTAGTCAGGATCTTCTTGCCATGGTTATCCTTACACTTTTATGTATAATGGAATCAGTGACTCCAGTGGTGTTTCCTTAAGTCAACTCTTCACAGGTTTCGTTTAGAACATTCCAGATGAAGCCTACTTATCTTCATAGCGATGATTTAAATCAAAGCAGGTGTGTCTAGAATTTGTTCTGAAAATTAACCTTTCCTCATTATCCTTACTGATGTTCTCACTTTTTGGATTTTTAATTTGGAAACCTAACGGGCTAAAGTCAATGTTTTTAGGGTTGAAAATAGTTCTCATAGGAGTTCCTCCTGTTGGAGGATTTCCTTGTTAAACTAAGAGGTGGGCAGGGCTATGATCTATCTCTTGCACATCTGTATCATGGTTCTGATGCAGAGGACTAGGCTGCAGAATTGTTGCCACATTTTATCCTTAGAAAGAATGGAAGAATGGGGTAATTTTGGAGAGCACTAGAAACTCTATGATCCAGAAACCCTTTGGTGGTCCTAGCATAGTGCCTGACACAAAGGACATATTGCTGGAGGCTATGTACTTACTATGACAGGCCCTGTCCTAGATACTGAAGGTTCCACTCGGTCCATGCCCTCAAGAGGCTTACCACCTGATGGGAACACAAATGAATAAATAGGGAGTCAAGTCATCATTGCATAAGAGTGTTGCGTGAGTCCTCAGGAGGAGCAACTGATTCAGGAAGGCTTCTCAGAAAGTTCCATTTAGTCTGAGAACTAAAGAATTCATTAAAGTTATGCAGCAATTGTAGGAAAGAACCCTTGAGGCCCATGCTTCTCAAAATTGCAAGTACCTAAAGAACTTTAAAAATAATATTGATGTCTGAGGCCTGTGCATGGTGATTCTAATGTAATAGATCTGAATATGGGCTGGCCACTAGGACTTCAGAAGTTCTCCAAGTGACTGTAATGTGCAGCCAGAGCTGAGAATCCAGTCTGGTGGTTCTCAATACTGGCTGCACTTTAAAGTCACTTGGGAAGCTGTCTAAATTCACCCCCAGGGATTCCCAAGCAGTTTTTCTGCGACACGGTGTCTCAAAGACTGCCCAGGATTGAGAATTGCTATGTTAGGTTTTAGTAGCAGCACACAGAAGGCCAGAAACAGAAAACACAGCCAGTTCTGTGTTTGGGTGCAAGGAAAAGAAGTAGACTATGTAGGAGAGGGAGGGCCCAAATTAGGAGGAGACTTCTTGGCCAAATTATGGTGTTTGACTTTCACTTGGAGGATGATGAGTAGTGACTAAGGGGTTTAAGAAAAGGAAGTGACATTATAAAATTTGCTTTCAAAAGACTAGATGCAAATTGAAAGGCAAGAATTAATCCATGGACAAAATAATGGAGATTTCTTAGATGTTGAATATAGGACTCAAGATATTTTTGTCCCAAAAATCTTTACTTTCAGAGGGAGATGAAAAATTAGCTTGCTTGCTTTCTCTCTCTCTCTCTCTCTCTCTCTCTCTCTCTCTCTCTCTCTCTCTCTCTCTCTTTCTTCTCTTCTAACTCAAGGACTCTACAGAAAAGAAAATTATCATTCTTCAGATCTATAGAATTCTTACTTGGGGAAGGAGGGTGGAAGAAAAGCTGAGGAAAAAAGAAGCTGTCTGGAAGATTCTTGAAGACAGGGAGCCACAGCTCTCCAGAAGGGTCAGTGGACACAAAAGGGTTTACTTTTTGGAGAGAGTGTACAATTAGTCCACTCTTTAGACAAGACAGGACAAAGACTGAAATGTGGCAAGAACTAAGTTCAAGAACTATATTCATCATTCTCTTGGAGTATGCTTAGCTCTAACAAATAAATATCCTGGTCCTTTTTAGTATTTTCTCTCATAAACTTGGCTCCTGGTGTCTTTCCTTGGGGATGTTTAGGAGAGGAAGAGGGGATGAGGAAAGGATGCTCATGGCACTTTTTCTTTCCCAAGTGACTGCTTCTGTTGAGAAAATGGCCCCAGGCCACCTCATGATTCAGAAGTCTGAGAAAAAACTAGGTGGCTGCTCATGGGAAAATGATGACTTGCCATCACTCGGCATACATTCATAAGAATAAAGAGTGAGGAACATTAGCACACATCCTGAACACATCTTTCATGTGGGTGCGACCCTTGGGTCAGCCTGCTGAAATCAGCATAAATTGACACAAGATGCATTGTGAGTCCTCTCCCACCCTTACGTCATAGATGAAAAATGTCACAGCAGCTTGGCACTGAAGGTGACAATGCTGCTAAAATGTGTCTTTGGGCTCTTTTAAAATCCTCTTCTCATGATATTAATATTAAGTAATTAAATATTAAACAATTTCAATAACTTCTTTCTTAAAATTGGGTAATTTTTATTAGTATAAAGATGCTTCTTCTGGTAAAAGAATCATTATGTAGGACTTGTTGTGATCTAAGGAAGGCCAATAGAATCAAGAGGGACCCTCAGGAACAGGGCATCAGAAATCTAGTCTACATTTTCCAGATGGGGTAAGACTCACTAGCTCTTTGCATTACACTGTCATCAAGGCTCTTAAGTTTTTACACTTACTTTAAACTCCTTTTATTAGGTCAAAAGATTGAAAGGCTTGCCCTTTTAGTTTCTCTGTTAAAAATAATTGACATTATTTATTGATCTATTTGCCTTGTGCTTTGAAAGCATTACTTCATTTCATCTTTCCAACAATTCTGGAGGGTGGTTGTATTAGTCCTAATCTTTTATGCTGAGAGTGAGGCTTAGAGAGGTTGAGTGATTTCCCCAAGGAGTGTACCAAATTAGTGGCAAAGCTGGGCTGTGGACATCCATCTATCTGGCTTTCTCCCATTAACTATTGTTTTTCCTGCAGCACCTCAGTTTCTCTCTTCTCCAGGAAACCACATCCCTGGAGCATAAGGCCAGAATAAAATTTAAGTAACCCTTTCCCCAGAACTCAGCTTTCCTTGAAGTAATCTTCTCCATTCCATCATCACTTCCTGGATTCACTGACTATTTTAATGACCAACAATTTTGATCCAAGTACTGGTAGAGAGTAATGAACATATTAAGGTCCCTGCTGTCATAGAGTTTAGTGTCTCATGGAGTAAAGCAGACAGTAAATAGTAAAAGAATAAATGTTTGATAAACATTCAGAGTGGTAAGTGCTGTGAAGACGATGGAGGAAGGGGAAATAATAGAAAGTGGTTTGGGTTGGGGGTCAGAGAAAGTGTCTCTGATGAGTAATATTTGAGGTGGAAAGGGAATGATGAGAAGGAAACAGTCATGCAGAGATCTGGGGAAGAGTATCCCAAGCAAGAGAAAAAACATGTACAGAGGCATGAAGGCTGGAACAAGCCTGGTGATTGTGCAACTGCTGCGTTCTCCCCTCAGAAAGACATTTATTAAATGCTTAATATAAGGCCATCATTGTGCTACTTCAAAATTAGGTAGATGTGCATAATTCTGAACTATTTCCAGTAAGATGATGGTACTGATATCCACTAAGATTATGGTACTGATAACTATAACATATAAAGGAATTAGAGTCTAGGAAGAAAGTAGAAAATTTGTGGCTAGTATTTTTTGAGAAATTCCTCTGTTACCATCACTGTTATACCCATTTATATATATTATGTCATTAATCCTCATTTAATAATAGTGACCATTTTAGAGATGGTTTCTATCAGTTTGCGAAGGCTGCCATAACAAAGCACCCAAGACCGGGTGGCTTAAAAACAGAAATATGTTTTCTCACAATTCTAGAGGCTGGAAATATATGATCGCAGTGTCAGCATGGTTGGTTTCTTCCAATGACTCTCTCCTTGGCGTGTTGATGGTCATCTTCTCCCTGTATCTTCACATCATCTTCCCTCTGTACATGTCTGTGTCTAAATTTCCTCCTCTTATTAGGATGCCAGTAATATTGGAATAGGGCTCAGCTAATGACCTCATTTTAACTTACTTGCTTTAAAAACCCTACCTCCAAATGTAGTCACATTCTGAGATACTGTGAGACAGAACTTCAACATGAATTTTGGAGAGGGCATAATTTAGCCCACAGCAGAGGTTAAAATCATTTTCTCAAGATAAAATAAAGAATAAAGGTTCAGCTAGGATATGAAATTTCTTCCTTTTCTCTTTGTAAGCCTTAGAATGACTTTATTTAGTCGTGTGTGTTCTGTTTCCCGAGCTACTGTCTTTACTGAACATCTACTAGGTATCAGACACTGCTATGGGTGCTGAGGGCAGAGCAGTGAGCTTCCTCCCCTCATGAAGCCTGCTGTGTCATGGAGGAGAAAGATAACAAGTAAACAAACACACAACAAGGTAATTATACAGACGTAATAAGTACTGTAAAGGAAATAAACAGGACACTGTGATAAAACATAACTGGGTGTGGTATGGAAGTGGAAAGCTTCTTTTGAGAGGAGAGTCACAAAAATCTCTAGAAGGTAACCTTGGAACTGGGACTTGAAAGATGGAAAGGTGTCAGCCCTGTAACAGGCTATAGAAGAGCATTCCTGCAGAGGGGAGAAGACCTGTTTCTGTGTAGGTCACTTTCTGATGCTGCTCAGAGTAGACGTTATTGACAGCAAACTTGACTTTGAAAGCAGAGAGGTGAGCACTGGAGTGGAAGAAACTGGGAATCATTGAAGTAGAGTGGAATCAGAAGGCTTGGATTCTAGTCTCCACTTCAGCACCTACTAGCTGTGAGACCTGGAAGGTCACCATCTCCAGCTGAGCCTCAGCTTCTTCAAACAGGAAGTAGGAGTATTAGTGACAACGCATAGCACCCAATCTGTCGTGGCCCAAAACTAGTTTCAATGCACAAATGAGATAATCCCCACGACAGTGCTTTTCAGACTAAAAAGTACTTCGTGAATACTGCATTGTGACAGAGAATATCTGGAGCCATTGTTCTAATATGTATGCCAATCTGTATATATTTTTCTTCCATCTTTACCTAAATGTAATCTCCACTCAAAGCCTTCTACATCTGAAGTAATTAAACTCATTTGCCACAGTAAAATATACAGGACAGTAAGTAGGTCATTTCCTTCCATTCATTAAATACTCAGAGCGAAGTTAGATTTTGTTTGTTCGTTTACAGAGAGGCTTGCAGAGTGTGTGCATTCCCTTTGAGAAATCAAGCATGAGCAGCGTACCCTGACCACCCAGCACAGGGTCTGGCCAGAGATTTATTTACAGAAAGGTCCACAGAGCTGTATGAGAGAAGCATGAGTGGACAACATTCGGTCGATATCCACATTTTATACCTAAGATCCCCAAGGTACAGGGAAACAGTTCTCATCTGTTGACAACCTAGACATTTTACCATAATGGGGAACTCTAGAATTCCATGAATGATTTTGTAAATTTTGTAAATACAACAGATATACTGAGTCTTATTCTCTTGGTAATTCCCTTCAAGTTCTATAATACATAGAGTCACTTATTTAATTCCCATTACAATAAATTCAGCAAATCTATGTCAGCACCTTATATGTGCATTTAATTGTCAGCCAAACCATTCATCGGTGAAAAGAGAATAATTTCTAATTCTTTTCTGGAGCAAGATTACACCATGAATTAAGCCTCACTTTGTCTAAATTCTACTTCTTTCTCCCAGGAGAAAATCCCAACCCCTAATTGCTTCAAGGACAACTCTTTACAAACAGACTAACAAAGAAGCAGGACACTTCCCAGCCCCCCACTTCCTGGAAGAGGTTCCTGCTTCTCAAGGTTTGCTTTGTCTAATGCCAGCACAACCACCTCCAGACACTCACACCCTGCATTTCCTGTTGGTAATGTCCATTGGAGTATCTGGTCACAAGGATCAGAGAAACAACACAAACACACACAAACACACACACACACATTGTCACACACATGGACTCAAATACATATGTGTCAGAGGAAGGAAACGTGGGGGTTGGAAAGGCCCCTTAATTTATGATAAACACACATTGTTATTATTAACTTATTTTTATCATCATTTGAGAATCATTCCACAGGGCAGTTTCTGCCTTTGAGAATATGAACACCTGAGTACCTTACATTGCCTTCTGGACACAGCTCTAGATTTAGAAGCTCTTTGCCAGTTCCCTATCTATCACAAAAGAAAATATGCATTTTTCAAATCTCACATTAATTAGAAGTACCTCCAAGAGAAGGTTATCAGATACTATTCATGCGCCCAAAGAATCCTTTCTGACCTGGGCCCTCTTTTTTCTCTTTTTTCTTTTCCATAAGGAGAGGAAGAACTGGCTAGAAGAGAGGAAGTACTACTTTTTTTTTTTTTCTTGGCAATCAACAGCATGTAGGTTTACACTGTGTACCCAACCAAGTTGCTATTTCCTTTCAGTAAATGCTGGAGTTAGATTCAAATGTACTGAGGAAATATAGGAACTATTAATTTTTTTTTATTCCCTTATCACATGGGATAGTTTTCACATACCGCCCCCTGAAAAATACCTAAATATATTCAATGGGCAAGTCATTGTCAATTCTGAAGAGGAAGCAAAAAGCTGGTTTCAGTTATTTATTTTGTTTGGTTTGCTGTGTTAACATCAGATTATTAAAGATACATTATTAAAGATACATGTTCTCATTTCCTTTGTTTGTATTTTATTAGAACACTACTCATTATTATTACTTTTATCACAACTCTTTATAATAATATCTTACTTTTAAATGCAGTCTTTTGTCCTGAAATATCCCAAAGCTGTTTATAACCTATTAAACAAATTAGACATGGGCCTCACTTCACTATCCCCACTTCTTGGAGTGAAACCCAGCAGCTACATGCCAGCCCAGCCTAGGATGGTATTAGGATAGAAAGGGCTGGATAATGAACACTTGAGCCACCCAACCGCTAGCCATGGTGTTAACAGGCCCTAGGAAAAAAATTTTTTTGAAGTTTTATGAAAATGTTAGTATCTTTAAGTTAGAGAATGAACACTGTTGAGACATTTATACTTTGAGATCCGTTTGACTTGAATCCAAATTCCTGTTTTCCATGTTCTCCTTTTACTATTAATCTTCTATGATGAGAATAGAAAAGACCTGCTTGAATCCTGTCCAGTTTTGTGTTACTAAATGTGTTGTAAAACTAGAAAAACACCACGCCAGAATTTGTTCTTTTGGGTTTTTTGTTTGTTTGTTTGTTTTTTGTTTTTTGTTTTTTGAGTTGAAAGGAGACAGAGTATGAGGGAAAGCAAATTTGTAGCTGACAAGTATACTCTGCACTAATCTATTTGCAGGGAACCTGCAAGGTTCTAGGTAGCCTAATTTTTCTACATAGAAATTAAAAATAAGCTGTCATAACGATGAGGTTACTGTACCATGCACCATTTAAATTCCTTTTTGTGTTATATAATCACGGTACAATCCTTTGCAATATGCAAAATAGTTTAAAGGATTATATCTACACAGACGTCTATGGAAAATTCACTGTAAATTTTGAGGTTGATGGTATTAGTGATGCTAAAAATAAGTTCAATTGACTTGATTATAGACTGTCATGAGCTATGTTAACCATACTTTAGGGTTATCTAAATGTCTTTAGAATCTCAAAATTTTAGGGCTAGAATTCTGGAGAATTTCTACTTATGAGTTAGATTTGATGATGTAGAAAGACGTGTTTGCATTAGTTACTCTATTTTGCCTGAGAAAAGGAAGGCAATGAATTCTTTTTTTAAAATGCTGGTTCTAAAGTCTCCCAAATCCTTTAAGATTATTGAGCCCATGGATTGGCCTCACTGGATTTTCCATATTCAGAACTTTGACAAACTAGAAAGAAGTTTGGGGTATCATTACTTGGTACCTGACCTCAAGGTGACTTCTATGATTAGCTGAATGACCCTAGAATATTCCCTTGGCAACAGAAAATATTCCAAGAATTCTGTTCTCATCCAGATGGTGGAGTGAATATATGGAGCTGTGGCTTATGAGATTAAAACATATTCGTGGATGCTATTAATCATGCAACTGCCAGGCCTTGCAGCTAGAACAGCATCATCTCATCAATTTGCACCAGAGGAAAAGTGAGTAAGCTAAAGTCAGCAGGACCACAACTGGCACAGCTTTCCATTTTATTGACTCAATGCCACAGGCATGCTGTGATTCATTTGGTTTTTCACCTGACTATTTACTTTATTAAAGAGGCCCATGAAGTTGGATGTTAAGAATTTTTCCCCAAGGAAACTTTGCTCTGACAGAAATATAGCATCAATAACATCAATTTAAAAACCTAAGGTAAAGTATTAATAATACTAGAGAGAGATGAGAAAGTGCTTAGAGAAAAAAAAATGGCAGTTTTAGACTTTCCCAAAATATTATATGACTTCCTCTCGTTTTTAAATTATCAATAAACATGTATCATCAAAAATTAACAGAGGAAATGAGCTTTAATAGAACAAATTAGTTTGGAGAAAATAATTTTCCTGTTTTAATTAGGGGGCAAAATGGAGATCCTCTCTCATATAGGATTCTGTGCTGAAAGATGATGGAAGTTTTAAAAAATCATCTTGGAAAACATAAGTAGAGTTTCTTTCTTGGGTGACTATATGTGATTCATTTACAAAACAAAGGGTAGCAGAGAGCTGCAGTAAAAATCAAATCAACCTGTGTAGCTAGAGAAACAATCTTTTAAGGTTCTATTGTACAAGCAGAGCTCTGGGCTCTGAGGAAAATAAGTTGTTTTCTTATATAGTCAAGGTGTACATTAAAAAACATAAAATTATGTTGTCATGTAAGTTATAAAATAGTGCCACATGTAAACGATTTGGCACCTTGGTTCCATGACTCATTCTTTCATGATTAATTAGAATTTATAAAGCTGGCTTTGCACAATTTTATGTATTTGTTCCTTTTCTGTTATATTGCTGACAATAAGTTAGTGGTTACCAAGAGATAGAGAGAACCATGTGTACCTGAAATAGTTCCTTAGATGATTTTAACGTATACTACCTATCCCCCGCCTCAAAAAAAGAAAAACAAAAAAACTATTTTCAAGGAAACCACTGCTCTGGATCATATCTAAAACATAGAATCTCCACTTAGTATCAAAAACACAAACTTCTAGATAGAATATTTTCTTCTTCATCCCCTCTTTGATGATGGTTTAGAAATTATAAGTAGAGATACACTCAAAGGAGAGTAATTTTTAGTTGCTTTATTGTTTTACTTATGGAAAACTGACAATAAGGATCTTGTTAGAACTGGCTTCTAGAGATTGAAACCAGTTATTTGTGGAGAAAAATTTCTATTCCATAACAAACCTAACATTCTCAAAACATTGAGAAAACCATTAAATAAAAATTTATTTACTCAAAAGAGTAAAATAAAGCAAGTTCCTACCCATTGCTTTTTTTGAGAATATAATAAAGTGACCACAGAGCTATATTTAGTTGCTGCAGAATAACATATGGACTGCTTGATTCTATAATAAAAACTGGAGTGTACTTTATTATCAAATTTTACCCAAATATATATGCAAACAAACCCTGCAAAAGGCTATTTAGTTAAATCATCAAGGTTTTGGGTCCACAATTGTAATTACTTTATCTCGGTGGAGAAGTTCTAACTATAAACTGTAGATAGACATCTAAGCTTCTCATGCAGGGAAAGGATTTGTCCTTGTTAATTAATCATCCAGGGCCAAGTACAGAGGAAATGTCATCTATCATGGGCAGAGGAGGGGAAGGGTAGGATTTCTAGACTGTGTATTATGAGAATAAAGATTTCTTTTTGGTCCAGGAGAGAAAGCTGACCCTACCACCTGGTCTTTGGACAGGAAATCTGAGTCTTATAAAACGTTAACAGTATTGAAATTCCAAACTTTCAATACAGATGCATTCAATAGCATACTTAGTTGGGGATTTGGATTGTTAAAGTTAAAGATAATTTGGAGCCAGTTGGTACCAGGAAAAGCCATTTGCCCGATTGAAAATTTCTGAGGCCACAAAGTTTTAGAGCCATAATAGTGGCAGAAGATTGGTGAAATGATCTATAAATTATTCTCGAAACTCCTCCTATACTTTATTCATGATTAATCTTTACCACTTCCAAAACATATCCTCAGGTATCCACACTTTTCAAGTTCCTGATATGTCTTACCTGAATCATTGTTATAACTCTTAACTGCTCACCCTATTCCAGCTTTACCAGCTACAATCCATTCTCCATACAGGTGAACTTCCTAAAGCTATTAAATCATTCTCTCCCATAATTACAAGACCAATCATTTCCCATCACGAGAACACTAAAACCTAAATTGCCACCAGGCTTCCAAGGATTTAGCCCTGCCCCCAGCCCCTTACATTCATCCTGCTCTCCAGTCAGAGGGCTTTCTTTCTGATCACTCAGACCTCAGCTCAAACATCCTGCCCCCAGAAAGCTCTACCCTGAGGACCGTTACTGTTCATTGCACCACTTGAATTTAATTCTGGCATAGCACTTGTATTTTTCTTGTTATTTTTTTGTTGTTTGTCATTGGTAAGCCTGTTGGCTTGTTGGGTTATTAACTGCTTCTCTCAACTAGAATGTCAGATCTGCAAAAGCAGAGCATTATCTCTACCCTTACTCAGTGCTTGGAACAGTGCCTGGTATGTAGTGAATAGGTGCTCAATAAATATCAGTGGAGTTTACATGTGAGATTCTTCAGGCATTGCCAGACATCTCTTCAGAAGAGAAATCCTGCAAGATTCCTGCCATTTCTTGAAAGTAGTGGAATCAAAATCATTATGCTTAAACTTTAAAATAAATGTCTATTTTTATTCCAATCTGATGAAGTGGGACATACTAGTTAATTGTATTACACTAAAAATTATTTTTAAATATTTAAAGCTATAACTACTGCTGAGCTCTTAGAAGATGAGCTGTCTATGCTATTCACTTCTATACTGTAGCACCCAGAATGGAACTCATTACCTGGTAGCTATTTTATATATGATTTCAAAATGAATTGACAAAGAAAGGAAAGCTGATATTTGTAATATAAAATATAATTTTATGGGTTCAAAAATAATTTATTATTTTGAGATCCTCCAAAAAAAGCAGGACATAGAGTTTATTGATCTCTTTTGTAGTAGGCTTTTCAAAAGCATTACTCACAAACTGTATTTTATTTTATATCATATGTGTTTAGTACAATGTGAATTAATTGGTATAACAAAGACTTTATTTACTCGCCCAATTGTGTTTAAAATGGTTAAAATTAATCCAATTAGTTTAAGAATATAACTGGCCAAATCCGAACAAAAACATTTTAAGCAATGACGGTAATGTGTTTCAAGAAAAAATTTTGAAGAGCAAGGGGTCAGTGCATCTGACAACATATTTCAGGGAAAAACTTCAGCCTACCCATAGATTTGTTTAATTGTGCTCTTTAACACACACACACACACACACACACGCACACGCACATGCACACACACATGCACACACACATGCACACACACACAGTATTATGTATGGTCCTAGGATTATTATTCTGTGGGGTCAGTTCTGATTTCAACCACAGACAGAGTTTCAAATCATGAGATCTCTGGAAGAGATTAATTCCTAATTCTTCTCGGCTGGACAGCATGTCTCTAGCAGATTTCAGTGATAGATTGATGTACTCTCAGTCTCTTTAGAGGAGAAAGTCTAGATGGTTAAAGGCCTTTAGCCTTTGGAAATCTAACCATTCCATGTGCATTTCTTTGTTCCTAGAACAGACCATCAAATTGATGTAACTCTGGGTGGTGATGAGTGAGTAGAAAACCCAAGGTTGGCCAAAGGAACAGTTGCTTTATCTTCCATGATACCAGCTGTTTCTGCCCCTCATCATTGAGAGTGTCTCTAACACATATACAAACTGCAGCCACTTCCCTATCCGTATACTTCTGCATCCTTAATTTGATACTGAGCTCAGTGAGGACAAATACTGTTTCTTAATCATCTCTGTATCTTTAGCTCCTAGCCATGCACATGGCACGTAGCAGATGCCTAAAAATGAATTTATTGCATTGAACAAAAGCAGGCGCTGTGGTGGTCTGGTGGTCTCACAAGGCTTCCAGATGTTTATGTCTGCCCTGCCACCAAAAGATCCTCTAGCAACACCTCTCATTTCTTCTCTCTTCCCTTGGCTGTTCTTGAACTTTACATAATATTTGAGAGTTCCAACACCTGCTATAGATTAGGAATATTACCAAGCCATGTGTGTATGTGGGGTGAAGGGAAGAAGCCCCACTTGTTAAAAAGGACCCATTTAAGATAAATGATAAAGGAGAGACAATTATTTAGAAAAAAAAATAATAATGACTCAGCCAAGAGTACTGGTTTGTCTCTTAAATGAGTAGGCTCTTGAGTGAGATAAACAAACATTGCCATTGGCAAGAGATCCTGCTTCCTATTTCTAGGCAGAAATCAAGTTGGCTTTACTCAGATGGCAGTTTAATTTCCCTAGCTGTTTCAGATGCTTATTCCAGATAAACTAAAAAGAAAGAGTTCGGGGCAATGGAGAAGTAAACTGCCTCCAGCCCATTTAATATATCTGCTGTGATTATTATCTAATACTCTTGTAGAGACTCTCTTGGAGAAACCGAGTTAACAATAACTGGAAACAAAATGATCAAATAGGACAGAGAACCAGGATAACAGGTAACAAAAGCACTTGATTACATTGTGATTACTGAGACAAGATGACTTATCAGATGGTGAACAAAGCTGGTTAAGAATGATCAGGGCCACGGAAAGAACAGACTTATGGCAAAATTAGGCAAGTTTTCCAAGAATAATGAAAGAAAGAATTTAAACAACTTAAGAGGCCCTGAGCGTGAGTGGCAAACAGCACGAATTTGGAATAAGATCATTATCCGTGGAATCTCAGTTCTATCCAGCTAAGAAGTTCCTTAACTACTCAGGACAAAAATGATTCATTTTTAACTACTAAGGGCAGGTTCCTTAATCTTTCTGAGCCTTGATTTCCTTATCTCTAAAATGGGGACGAAAACTTAGTTATCACCTCTTTTCCTGGAAAAATGCATATGTACAAAAAATTGTACATGTACTTTGAAGACATTTGCAGATACTCTGCAACCTATCTAGTGTCTCTAGAGTAAAAACATTTACTTAATTTTTTTAAACTTGAGATAAATTTTCTATTTCAAAGAACTTTTCTAAATGAAAGATTCATAATGATGAAAGGACTATAAAAAAATTCTATTATTTATCAGTTGGAATTTTTTCATAGCCAGCATCTCTATGCTTTAATAGTACACTAATAAATATTATAATGATAACCTATACTCAACATTTTGCAGAGCATGACACAAAATCGATCTCTCGTGTGTGTCAGAATTACCTTTGTTGCTTGTTTAAAAATCCAGACCTCTACTTCTGAAAATTCTGACCCAGAAGATTTGGAGTATACCCAGGAATCTGAATTTTTAACAATAATTCCAATCTTAGTTCTTGTATAAAGTTTAAGAAAAGATAAAATTTTAATTCTAGTCCACCTAGGTTTATTAATACAGGCAATATCTATTCATTTGTTTTACTGTTTCTTGTGCTCTACTAATTTAAAGTCACATAATAAACCAATATTTCATGTTTCACCATTTGACCAATTTGTTTGAAAGTTATCTTTCAATGTCAGAGTAATATATATCATAGTTGTATGTGGGACAGGAAAATCAACTGCATCCAGTGTTCTCAAGGCACAGAATAGTCAAAATATGTGCCTTACCATTCTTGCACTAGAGTTCATATATTTAATTAGTTGAGGGTGATACGAGGTAAAAGCAAACAGTCGAAGCAATAAAAAAGATAATTTAAAAATACCAGACAAAAGATTGTAAAAGTCTAGTGATATGGAACTATTGATAAACGAGCAAATAATCACAAACAGCTCCATAGTTCCCAAGGCCATTAAGTCTCATGACAGAGGAATATAATCAATGTTCATGATAATTACTTAAGTTATTAAAACATTGAAAATATGAATAGAATACTTTTAAAAGGTCAAGTGGACAATATACTGTAGAAAAATTTCTATCCAAAATTTGTCAATATAGAATATCTTATTGCTCAGCTTTCAAGAAAAATGCTACTTTCTGGAACTATTCATTTTTGAAATATCTAAGTATATGTTGTCCCTTACCATAAAGAGTTCACAGAGGATACTAAACAATGAAGCAACCCCCCACTACAAACTCTAGCCAGACTTAAATTGCAGCAGGAAAGTTGGAAGAACCTACTGGAAGACATGAAAGTTTTCTGACAGCAGAAGGCAAAACTAGAAGAGATTAATGATCATCCTATATGAAAAAGCAGATTAAGCCCTTACCAAATTTTCCTTTTAAAGAATACATATACATAGTCTGTCATGAAGAAAATTTTATAGTAATTGATAAATAGAAAAGCTTTGACCTGATCCCAATGCAAGAGAATTGACATAAGCATCAAGTAGAAGAATACAGAACTTCAAGGAGAAAAGTAGCAATGAGGAGGATTAAAAGCCCCTCCATCTAAGGTTCTGATTCACTCTACTTACTTAGTAACAACCTGCAGTTAATGACAAACCCTTGCTCAGCTTAGGGTAGGCTGAAGGGGAGTAACCTTAGAGCCACTGCAGTTGGTGGAGTCTCTCCAAGAGAAACAACATAAACCCCAGGGATAAACACTTGATAACTTTTCTAAAGAAGGTGACACCAAAGCTGCCATCAGGGTCATATATAATTAGTGCGCCATTAAAGAAACTTTGAATAAGCCCCACTCAGGAGATTGTCTTTTTCTTCACTGTATGCTGCTGGTCTGAACAGGTTTAGATTCATTTTGCCTCTTTTCCTTTCATAAAAGCCAAGAACAATGGAAAGATAATGGGACCCACTTAAGAAAGTGACAACAGGAATTTAACATGCACCCCTCAGGTAATCCTTGAGTCTTGGTGGTGTTCCCGGGTGCAAAGCAAAGACCTATAGCGGTCTTTGCTAAGACATGAAAACTAAATATAACGTACACGACAGAAGGAGATTATTCTGTACTTGGATCAAATTACTTCCCTTTGGCATATGAACTGTGTTTTCTTGTGAAATTCATTTTGGTTAAAGCAAAGAGCTGTGGCTGCCACCTCCATCAAGCTCACCCTCCATTAGTGAGGTGAGCTTGATGGTTCCAAAAGGAACACAAAGGAACTAATGAGTGATTTTCAGGCCATTGAACTTAGTTCCTGCTCTGCTGCCACATAACATTGAAATATATTATTTAAACACCTAACTTGTGAAACTGAGGGTCTTGGAGGATTTGGGACAAAGAAATTGAAACAGCAAAATTAATACAACCCGTAAGGGAAATACAGCCAGCATGGGGAAAGAGAAAAACATGGACAACAAGAAGAAGGGGGAAAAAATAATGAATTTTGCCATTAAGCCTTCCCCAAAGTTCAGAGCTTGAGTGAGCTTAAATTTTCACTGTGGGTATAATTGCACAAAGGGTATATATACCAGACTTCTGATACAATGATCTGAAGACTAGGTAGAGATGTGAAAAACTGTCTCTGCTATTGGGCAGGCATATGGGAGCTAACTTACATGCAATAAAGCCACTTTGGCTTCCTGATACCCTCGTTGTTTTCTTCCACTGTAAAGACAATATAAGCAGACCCATGAGTAATAGAGCAGAGCATGTGAGCCACAGTGAAATGCTTTCAAATGAAATGCCTGGGCCTAGGGAATATATTCCACTCTCTGATCCTCTGCCTTCTCACCAGAGCCCTCTATGGTCAGTCTAGACTGATCAAGTAACAGAAAAGTTGATTACTGAATATTCATCTCGCTTTATGCAAATGTTCTTAGTTGTGACATATCGCATTATCCTGAAATCCTGCCCACTCAATGAACTCAGAAAGGATGAGAAACTGGAAAACTGTTCTTTGATTCATGACTCCTGCTCCAGCTGTACTTATGATAATGGATGTGGGCCAGATGCCCTTGGGAAAATGTGTTTTGGGGGGAGGAAGATGCCTGGACAATATAGTGAGATTTCCTTTGCTGCCATGAACAATTTGTGACTTAATGAGCATATTTATAGGTATACTACAGATTCTCTATCATTTCAGAAATCAGTGAAGTAATTTCTAAAGGAAGTTAGAGTGATCTGTAGCTATCAGCTGTCCTTGTTTAATTATTATAGAAAGAAAAAAATTCATCCATTAGGGAAAACCAGAAATGGAACAATTTGCCAGAAGGAAAACTTACTTTGATAAGATTGAATGAAAATTTGTAGAAAAGAAAGCACTAACTAAAAAAAGATTAAAAAAAAAAAAAGGAGGAGGTTCAAATATGTGGTAACAGAAAGAAATCTAACTAAGGGAGGTGAACACACAGTGTAAATATATATATGCCTTACTGTTAAAGTGTACAGATGAAACTTACTGGATTTCATTAACCAATGTCACCATAAAAAAATAATTAATTTAAAAAAGTGTAGTGCTTCTAATGATTAAAAGTCTTTTTTTTTTAATTATTCAAACCTCTTATTTTTCTACCACAACTACCACTAATGACAAGAGCTACTGTTTATCAAGAACTTGCTACATTGCCAGAGCCCTGATAGATATTTTAGATGCTTTACCTCCTTCAGTTCTTCTACCCATCTCATACTTTACAGATGAAGATAATGAGGCTCCAAATGATATA
>NW_011888962.1:1859596-1907913 GCF_000151845.1 Pteropus vampyrus
GGCTTTCAAAAGCTGTAATATTCATTCTGTGAAAGCCTTGTTGAATAGTCACTGTACTAACTAAATCTTAGAGTTTGTCCCTTTCTGAAAAAAGGAAAATGTCTTATAATTATAAATGAGAAGAATATAAACTTCATATTGTGATGCGACTGTTCAACTTGATTAAGACGTATACTGGTATTGGTTGTGTATCACACCATGCATTCATATATCTCAATTAATCCTCACAACAGTCTTATGAAATAAGCCAGGTAAGTTTTTCTTCCCAGTCTTCCAGTAGAGGAAGCTGAGACCTAAAATTATCATAACCTCCCTGGAGATCATCTAACTAATAAAAAGGGTCAGAAGCTGAAGCCAGCTCTACCTGATTCTGAGTTCAAACTGTCCACTATGAGGTATGCAAAATTGTAACTAGAAATGCATGGCAAGCTCCCTGACATTAAAACAAAAAGTCATTTCTATTACATTGATGGGATAATGTAATATGAGAAGCAATTTATATTTCATTCATTTAATACTTATTGAAGGCAACTCATTGTGTTAGGAACAATAATGGGAACCCAGATATGAGCAATGCTTTATCTCTCCTTTATACAGGAAGATCTATGCATACATGAAAACACAGATTCTCTAAATACAGTCTGAAATAAAGTCTGAAACAAAAATTATGAAGTAAGCACAGCTCCTCTTCTTGAGATGTTTCAGGAAGCTGAAGATTGACTTTGATGAACATATGGAATAATAAAAGATTTATATAGGATCTTGATTATACTTAAGTTTATAACTCTATTAATTTGTTTGAAATAAGCTTTATGTCACAACTGCCTTTAGACTCTCTAGGTCTGGTAGTCAAAGCCAAGGTATTGGAATTTGCAAATTGGGTCCAGATATCACACACCAGATTCAACCAATATTGGTACATCCTGACATTCTCTGTGAAGACCAAGCTCATAATTAAGCTACTGGATTTGGAGACTTTATAATGAAAGTCTTGACAGAACTTAGGCTGGTGAATTTGACATTTTATTATTTGTTCACAGACATGAGCTGTGGCAGAAAAATCCTGAGTATTCATAGAGACTGCTGCAGAATAGAATACTATTCCTACGTGTTGGAGTCCAGAGAGTGAGTGACTGCTTAGATTTCTTTAGGCTGCAGATGGAGACCGTCTTTACATATATGTCTGTAAACCTCTCTGTGTTCGCACGTCTCTCTCCTTGTATGTATCACATCTATCCCTGGCCTTAGTTAGATAATATGCCCTTTCCTATTCCCTAGAAGCATACAGTTTTTTGAACATCTATTTCAATGCCTTTTAAATAAAACTCTTTCCTCCCTAAAACACATTTTCCCCCTTGAATTCACGTTCTTTTGCAGAGTTCATACATTTTCCTCAACTCATCAGTCAGAATCTTAAATATGACTCGAAATATATTCCCATAGGTAAAAAATAATTTTATAAAAGTACTTTTTACTGTTTTCAGTTTAACAGTTCTGAATTCTCACTTTGATTTTTAAAAACTCATGAATTTTGAATTCTTTAAAGTCACAGACAGGTAAAATTTTCAGATGGTCCGTGAGCCATTGTCATTAATCATTTTCATTAGAATAATTATTCAGACTTAAAAAAATATTAAAAGGTTGGTTTTTTCCATCCCCTCAGACTTTAGCCTCATCCTAACCCTGCTCTGAAGATGATTTTATGATAGTATGTAGTCTATCAAGGTAGACGACTTGTGTTCATATGATCTATGAAACATCTCGTTCAGTCTAAAAGTGATGTCATTTCCTCTGTGCCACTTGCAAAGCTTTGTTTTTAAGAAGCCATTGTTGTATTATGAATTATTTTGTTTCACAAATGGTTCTATTGTCCTGGGTTTGGGCTCCATATCTGTGGATAAAGTCTGAGAAAAAGAAAGGCAAAGCCTGAGGCTATTTATTTTCATTGTATGTAAACTTATGAGTCTGGAGAGAAACTGTCACGAGCCCATAGTTAGAAATGATAAGCAACTGATTCTCTAACTAGCACTGGGTAGAAAATACATTTTTTAAAGCTAAGAAATCTATGAAGTATATTCTATATCCCTTTAGAGGATAGGAAGATAAAATAGAGTTTTGTTTTGCTACCGAAAAGCTCAAAGCAAGTCTTATAATCTTTCTAGGAAATTGCGTCAAGATTATTTGTACTATCTTGGCAAATATCTTTGAACAACTAGCATTTGACTCGTTTTAAAACTAAAATTATATAGATTTTATTTCTGAAGTTAAAATATATTTGAGTCATTATATGAAAGGGCAGACTGAGATACCCAATACGCATATTATGATTTTAGAGATTTTATTTTCTGTTCTTTGGGGATTGCAATATTGGTCATTACAGATTATGTTTCAATGAACAATTTTAAACACACGGTTTGGGGGATTTTTATTAATTATTTAGGAAAAACTCCAAAACAATTATTGATTCACTATTAGACTTCCTTTGGGTCTCTTGCTCACACTGCTATGTTGCTTTTCAATTGAATTGTAGCATTTACACTCCCAGCATTCTCTCTACTTTCACTTTGTCTGTTATCACAACTTGCAACTGCTACTAAATGCCATGCTCTTCCCAGTGAAGGGCCATTTAGAGTGGATAATGCATGTGTTTCCTGACGCTTTTATTAAATTAGCATCTGCCTCAACGTAGGCATGTGACACTTCGTGAAAGGAACTCTACATCTTAAGTAACGTGGCACCTTTTGAAAAGGGAAATACATATCTATATAGATTGAAAAACAAACTGCGGTAAGTTTTAAACCAGTGATGCTGGGGTCTTGCAGCATTCTGTATTAGCTGCTGCATTATTTGAGGGGCCCTTGTTCTCTTTTCACTAGGTGACTGGCACCTGTAAGAGGGAGGGATGACCCTCCTCCATCCTTATTATTAACATGAATATGTCACATCAGGTACATTATACAGAAGCCTGCTGAGGGCATTTCAGGCCTTGCCTAAGGCCCACAAAAAAGATAAGCTGCATTAGCCCAGAATGGTTGAACTGCTAGGAGAGAGGTCATTTTAACTCTTTAGATTGCTCTGGATATAACAATGAGGCCATCATATTTTGAAGATGAATGATATAATTCTCACATTTAATATGAAATCTCTTCTTTTATACAATAAGAATTCATCGGCTAGACTCTTACCTTCACCATGTAAGAACCATTAAAAAAACAAAATGAAACAAAACAAAACACCTTGATAACCTAGCTCAGTGACAAACGCTCCCAAAATTCTACTTGTCTGGCTAAAACTTCTCTGGAAATCTCTCCTTTTTACTCTCAGAAGCATACCATGCATCTTGTCTTCTACCTTTGAACTGGTTATTGCTATATTTACACTTGTTTTCTCATAGGATGCTCTCACAAAGTGGAAGCTAAATCGGGCTCTGATAGGGTTTCCTCATCCTGAGCCCGTTTTCTGAATACACTGCATTCATAAATAGCTTGCAAGGCTTTGGGCTTCTGAGGTCACTGTGCTTCACACAATTGTTTTCTGCGAGGCTACGTGAAAGTCGGTGCCTGGGCTGAGGCCTGGAATTCCTGGAAGCTGGGTTTCTCAGCATTGAAGGGCTATCTCTTCTCAAACAAAAGCACATGGCAGGCTGTGGAAGGTGACCTTGGTCATTGTTCTCGGGGCCTGTGACTTCAGAAGTAGAGGTTCTGACATGATAGGACCAACTTCTAAACTGATACCATCTTGCTCTCAGGACACCTACAGAAATAGCAAACCGATATCTGCAATGAAATAAATGCTTTGTAAACTCTCCTCTTAAAAAGAAATGCAAATTAAGGTATTATGTAAATACTTTTCCCTCCCACTTCCTTGACAGTCCTCAAGCTTAATCCCAACAACACTTGAGGAGAGTAGGTGAATGAACTGTAGTGATGATCAGTCATTCATCAAGTAGAGGAATGTGTTCTGAAGAAAGTTAAAAAAATGTCTAATGCTTGGCAGTTGGATGAGGAAGTCTGAGGAGGTAGAATGGAGGAAAATAAGAAGAGTATTAGGAATTTGCTAATTAGTTAACATGAATATATTATATTGCCGTGTAGATATAGTTAAAGTATGCAGCAGCAATTAAGAGATCACAGCTCAGTCTTCACTGTTACATTCGAACATTTTTTTCAGTTGACTTTTTTCTTCTGGATAACCTACTACAACTTGTATAATGCCCATGAAAGTGTTCTGAAAATGTACTCTTGAGAGTTCTCACTTAACTCCATGGAAATAAGTTATAAAACAAACAAAATAAGTTATTTTACTACTTTTCTCCAGGGCCCAGTAATTTATGGCAACCCAGAAGTTTTAGGTTAGGCCTCTGTTTGAGAAAGAGTAGACAGGTGGAAGAAACAGGATTTAATAAATAATCACTTTTAAAATGAGTTCAACTATATCTTGAACTCATTTCTCTTTATAGGGAAGGGCATGATGTCTTTACAGGTTGTGAAGTACATAAACAATTGTCATTAATGATTTTAGACATACAATGTGACTTAAAGTAATATTATGAACTACTATGTGTCCAATATTCAGATAAGGAATAAAACACTTCCATGGTTATTATACCCCAGTGTCTCTCTCTCTGACTCCATTTACGTCCCTCTTTGCAAAGAGATCCACTATGTATTATTTTAAGTGTATTTGAAGTCAAACCACTGAAAAAGCACTATAATGTCTTAAATACTACTAAATGTTGACAACTTATTTTTTTTTATACAGTTCTGATGAAGGCAGGGAAACTAATATGTCTTAGTTGCAGATATAGTTGAATATACTCTTATCTGCCAAACATAAGAAATGTTTGAGAACATGAAACAATTCAAAGCAATGCTTTCAATATTGTTACAAATAGATACCCTTACTAACATGGACAGGAAATTAAAGTATCTATATGATTGTTTAAGAGTCGGCCTTTCATTTGGAAATAATTCCACTAACTTTTTGAACTTTTTTTCTAAAAAAGCATTTAGGTCACATAGGATTATATTTGACCTGCCATGTTTACATTAGCCCTACCTATATTTAAATAAATCCATACTTTTTCACTTATAGTTAATACTGTTTCTCCCCTAGGCCACATCCATGGGTATGGAACATAGACACATACATGCACACATGCAGACTACATAGCCTCAGAGATAATATCCTAAAGACCTCAAAACCACTTGCCAATTCATTTAAATCAATAACTGATTATTTTCCTAAATGAATCTGTGATTGGATTAAACCAACTGGACAATAATTAAAATGGACCAACTAAAGAGGTTCTTGCCCCAACAAAACATAAAGTGATAAAAATGACAAACATAAAGTTGCTAAGTTCATAGTTTGTTTTTAATTAAGCCAATCTTAACTTCTTTGGGGCTTGGTGTTTATTTCCAAAGCTAAACTTAAGAGCTCTCTACTTTACATCATCTGTAAGAACCATGCTACCATTTGGCTTTCCTTAGCCATAAACACATCTTCAAATTTGGGGTTGTTCATCTGGAGGCACTAACATACGCCAGGGAAATTGGAGAGACATTTGAATGAGTGGAGCAATGTCACCTGGCACAGTGAAGACAGCAATTTTGTTTTAAAGAGAGCGCAATTAATTCCTGTTTGTGTACCCAGGCACCTGTCTTAGGCCTGGTGTAGTGACTCCTAACAAAATCCAATAAAGCAAAGAATTAACAACCCTCAGTTTTAAAAATGACCTAAAGTAGGGGAAATTTATTTAAAAATTCTAGAGAGGCTCTTATGTAGTGGTGATTGTGATAATGTAGAAACTGTTTAGTAAACTTCAGGCTGTAATCTTTTGCATTTCAGAATACTGATGTACCCATCCACTTGAGACTTTGGATCACCTAGACAGAATGTGAAGGGGGCAGCTGAGCAGCTGATGCAGATATGGTGATTGATTTGCCCATCTGGGAGTCTTCATAACTACTAAAGATGCTATTGCCTATTTGGGAGTCAATAAATTTTTCTAGACCTAACCATCTCACTTTATTACAAAAACTTCCCTTATCCCTATCTGAATTTTTCCAGAGTACTGCAACACAAATATTCTCTAAGAATACCTTGAAAACCTGCTAAGATATGCCAAGACCCAAACAATTTAAGTTGCAATACAAGGTTGAGAAACTAATGTACAAGAGAAAAACGAGGAGTCACGCGGCTTTTTTTACTGCTAAGCTTATAAATAATCTCATCTATCTAGATATAGTTCTCATCAGAGCTTACCACATTTTAGTATATATTTCAACAATTCAGAGGCCCCATGAGTATCTGAAATGTTATAATTCAAGTCCTAAAACTAAATTTTCTGTTTTGTTTGAAATTTGCTGTAATTAAAACGAGGAGAAAAAAAAACCAAAAAACACTGGATTAAAAAATTAAATCTCCCTACTTTCTAATAGGCTTGAGTCTACTGTTATGTGTTAAAGTACTATAAAATAACTAAACTGCCACAACTGGTAGAACCACTCAAGGTGTCGACTAGTTTTATTGATAGTACTGTGACATGCTCACATCAGTCCAAAAGATTAGAATCTGAGAAAGACATAGGACATTGCCTAGCTCTATTATCTGGGAATGGGGCAAGAGAGAGACACAGAAAAGTAAGCAATGTCTTGTTTATTCTTGCGGGGCTTCAGATCTATTTCTAAAAATCTCTAGAGAGATTCAGAGAAATATTTCCTTATTGACAACCTCACTACCTTTCAGGCTGGAAGCATTTCCTTTGTGCTAGTGCAAGCCCTTAATGTAAGATAAGGCTTTCTTCCTCCACTGTTCTCCAGGGAAATTAGTTAAAGAACGGCCCATTAGCCTGTGTACAGACATCTTTCCAGTAGTTGCAGGCTAAAGTTCATGAAAAGCTCAACTCTTTCTTATCCATATTAGTAAGTACCTCTTGGTAATTGCCAGTTTCTCATGATGGTCATCCTCCATTCTTTTATCATATTCCAAGGTAGGATTTTGGGGTCTAAATAGATTAAAGCCTATGACTTAGAAAAATCACTTTGGATCATTTTGTCATTTGTCTGAGTTCCTCTAGATAGCCCTGGACAAACCATGAAGAAGACTGTCTCTTTCTTCCCTCTTAATTCTCTTTCTTTGAATAAAGCGGCCTCTCTCCTAGTCTCTGTGGAGCCTCGAGATGATCATTTTTCGAGCTTTCGTGTTTTTGCAGCCCTATTAAATATCAGAGCTAATCAAATCAACCATGCTATAACACAAACCAGATGTTAAACCCACTAAAACCTCTTGATGATTTTTAAATCTTCTATTTTGGGTATTTTTAGATATAGCCCAATCCTCTTTATTTTTCTCTTTTCTTTGGGCCTTTATGTTTAAAACTCAGTAGAGCATTATAATACGCTATTTGATTTTGTTATAAAATAATTTTTTAAAGTTACTTAAAGAATATGAATTAATTTTGTCCATTGTTTCAATTGTCAGCTGCTAAATTTTCTAACTCCTCTTATTTTTAACTTGAGCTAACTTGTTACTACACTCAGTATATAACTGATACTTTAAAGCAACTCTACATTTTGAAAATAAGATGACTTGTTCAGAGTTTAATCAGTGCAACCACTACATGATAGGTGAGATGAGCCCTTTGCAGAATCATTTTATTGTTTGCATGCATATTACCTAGGTATTTCCTTAAAACCTAAGTTCTCAGGCTCTGATTCAGAGATGCTGATTTAGTAATTCTCGGTGGACCCGAGGACTCTACATTTTTAAACAAGTACCTCAAACGACTGTGATGCTGATATTGCAAGTAACACAATTTGAGCACTACTAAATCAAGGAACAAATGTCTGATTAGTAAATCAGGAAGAATAGTTCTCAGAGATTTAACCAAGACTCGACAGAAGTGAAGGAGCCATAGCCTAAACAATGATGTTAACATCATTGAGGAGAAAGGTGTGAGGATAAAGAGGAAGAGGCTTTGCACAGAGCCTTTAGGAAGGAACATTAAAGCACAGTTTGTGACCTCACAGTGTTCAAAGAGAGAATAACTTGACACTCAATGTGGACAATCATGATTCAGAGAGGTTATGTATTTCCCTACAATCTATCAAATTCTCTGTGTCTTAATGGTAGTATCTACTAATAACTAGCTAATCTAGTTTAATAGACTTAAGCAAACATTTGCTAATAACTTGGCAACCTATTATAACTCTTTACAAGGAAGAAAAAGCCAACACAAACACCCTGGTCTATTTAACGGTTTTTAAATAATACACTGATTTTTTTACACATTGGTGTCTTATGAATATGGTGAGCACAAGTCAGTTCCTTGGAGACTGATCAGCACTGCGCAGAGTAACAGTCAAATCTTCAAAAGTAGACTATGAAACTCTATACCAGATGATCCCGATCATGTACATACCCCGGTCTCCTACACAGACGTGACAGAATGAGGTGGAGGGGTACTAGAATGTTCACTGACCAAATGACAGTTCCACCACTTCCTAATTTTGCATAAATGACACAAACCCTTTGAATGCCAGGAACTCTTTTGTAAATGGAGATAATACTTAGTGCAAAAGGTTATAGAAATAATCAAATTACCTAATATATATAAAATCATTTTATATAGTAGGTGCTAATTCCATTAAAACTTTCCCCAGTATTCCCCCTGCCTATCAACCAGCTGAGCTCTCTTTATTACTTTTATGTAATTTAACATTATTAGTTATCATTTGTAATCTCAAACACCATATATGTACGTGTGTGTGTCTGAGAGAAATAAACCCAACAATCAAAACTGGTTATCTCTGAGGAGTGTATGAAAATTTCTTTTGTTTTTTTTGTATGTTTTTTTCCAAATTCACATATATAATATTTAATGCTTTCAAAATTATCATTAAATTTTATTAATCTAATTTAGTGATTCTTAAACTTGGTATACATTACAATCATCTGGGGAGCTTTTAATGATTCTAATGCCCACAATGTACCCACTCTGAAGTGATTAATCAAAATCTCTGATGGCAGAACCCAGAAATCAACACTTTTTTTAAAGGCCCCCAGGTGATTCCATTTCGCAACCAAGTTGAGAAACTCTGGTCTAATTCTAATGTACTTAAAATCAATTCCTTAAAGAATCAAGAGATGACACTTTATGAAATTTTGTAACATCTTGAGATTTAAATAATTTTTCTCCAAATATGATAAAAGTAGTTTACTAAACTTTATACTACAAATCAAAATGGCTGAATTCTCCAGGCTCAGTATTTAATATCATTTCAAAATCTCGATTTTATTTATTCTGTTTAACTTATTAGTTTTTTTTTTTAAGTGATCTGAAACTCTGAAAATACAGATTTAGAATGCCATATCCCAAAGAGAAATTGAGAAAGCTCAAACGGCCAATTTGTTGGGAAAGCTTCTGAGGACCTGCTAAGATGTCAGTGATGATTGATCACATCAGTTAGAAAGAGAAGGACCCACTCAGACATCAGAAAGGCTTCCGTGTGGAGGATACTTGAAGAGACACCAATAGTAGGTCACTGGCTATAAAATAGAGAGACAGATGGCATGGCATCAGGAGACTATCACAAAATGAAAGAATATTATACAGTTGATTAACAACAAGAGTCAACAACGGGCTGTAGGAGGCCTCCCAGAAGCAGAGTGAAAAAATCGAGGTAAGATCCTATAGGCAAAAAATGGGTAAACATCCAAGAATGCAGATGGTTGACTGAGGGAGACTGGACTTAGGTAACTAGAGCAGGACTCCAGTTTTGGCAAGGAGGATTATTAGGCCCCAGTTCATAAGGTATTTTAGAACTTGGTTTTTAAAAAGTCAGGGGTCTAGTTGCTGACGTTTGAGAGAAAAGGCAAAGCCAGGAAAATAAAATGTATATGCAAGGTTCAGGTTAGACTAGCGGTAGAGCTGGCTCTATAAGCTTCTTAAATTCTGCTGACAAAAACCAAAATCTATGTCATGCCTAGGGCAGAGCTCATCCTGTGGAAGAGAAGCAGCTCCATCTCCAAGAGTTGTCAAGGACACAGAGAATGCCATTTCAGACTCTAGGGAGAATGCATGTGGCTTCCAAGGGTGGTGATCATGGGAGGAAGGCACTGCTCACCTGTGACATCCCAGCTGGGACCTTGGGAATCCTTCTGGAGGTGGCCTACTCCCTCAGCATATCTGATCAGTCACACCCCATATTGAATCAATCACCAACTTCTGTCAATTCTAACTCAATACTGTTGCATAAAAATATCCAATTAACTCAATCCCTCTGTAATTGCTCTAATTGAGGCTGTAATTGCCCTAATATCACTCATGTTGATTGCTACATCAACCTCCTAATTGGTCTCTCTGCTTCCTCAAATCCATTGCAGTCAGAGACATTTCTGAGCATGACCTGTGTTTTCCTGGTTTCTCCCTTTACAGGCTGTTCCGAACTCTAGTTTTCTATAAATGTTTTTTCAGAGTAGTTCTGAGAGTCCCAGGGATGTTCCACATGGGCTCACAAATAATTTCAGGTGGTTTTTAGTTCTGCTATACAGGAGGAACCATGTCTTTCTTCTGCTCTGGCCATCTCTTCCCAATACTACATGTCTTCTGTGTATTACAGGCCCCTTCTGGGTACTGTTATATCTTCTGGAATTCAAAGAGCACCAGCAGTCCACTGTTTTCATTTGTTTCCCCAAGTATCTGTAGATACCCTGGAGTCCTCAGAGCATTGTCGTCTATACTCAAGGAGGTGTTAACAACTTGTGTTAGGGTCAGGGAAAAAAATAACTAGTATATAGAATAGTGTCGTTATTCTCTTACTGATTTAGTATTTCTCGGTGGACCCGAGGACTCTACATTTTTAAACAAGTACCTCAAACGACTGTGATGCTGATATTGCAAGTAACACAATTTGAGCACTACTAAATCAAGGAACAAATGTCTGATTAGTAAATCAGGAAGAATAGTTCTCAGAGATTTAACCAAGACTCGACAGAAATGAAGGAGCCATAGCCTAAACAATGATGTTAACATCATTGAGGAGAAAGGTGTGAGGATAAAGAGGAAGAGGCTTTGCACAGAGCCTTTAGGAAGGAACATTAAAGCACAGTTTGTGACCTCACAGTGTTCAAAGAGAGAATAACTTGACACTCAATGTGGACAATCATGATTCAGAGAGGTTATGTATTTCCCTACAATCTATCAAATTCTCTGTGTCTTAATGGTAGTATCTACTAATAACTAGCTAATCTAGTTTAATAGACTTAAGCAAACATTTGCTAATAACTTGGCAACCTATTATAACTCTTTACAAGGAAGAAAAAGCCAACACAAACACCCTGGTCTATTTAACGGTTTTTAAATAATACACTGATTTTTTTACACATTGGTGTCTTATGAATATGGTGAGCACAAGTCAGTTCCTTGGAGACTGATCAGCACTGCGCAGAGTAACAGTCAAATCTTCAAAAGTAGACTATGAAACTCTATACCAGATGATCCCGATCATGTACATACCCCGGTCTCCTACACAGACGTGACAGAATGAGGTGGAGGGGTACTAGAATGTTCACTGACCAAATGACAGTTCCACCACTTCCTAATTTTGCATAAATGACACAAACCCTTTGAATGCCAGGAACTCTTTTGTAAATGGAGATAATACTTAGTGCAAAAGGTTATAGAAATAATCAAATTACCTAATATATATAAAATCATTTTATATAGTAGGTGCTAATTCCATTAAAACTTTCCCCAGTATTCCCCCTGCCTATCAACCAGCTGAGCTCTCTTTATTACTTTTATGTAATTTAACATTATTAGTTATCATTTGTAATCTCAAACACCATATATGTACGTGTGTGTGTCTGAGAGAAATAAACCCAACAATCAAAACTGGTTATCTCTGAGGAGTGTATGAAAATTTCTTTTGTTTTTTTTGTATGTTTTTTTCCAAATTCACATATATAATATTTAATGCTTTCAAAATTATCATTAAATTTTATTAATCTAATTTAGTGATTCTTAAACTTGGTATACATTACAATCATCTGGGGAGCTTTTAATGATTCTAATGCCCACAATGTACCCACTCTGAAGTGATTAATCAAAATCTCTGATGGCAGAACCCAGAAATCAACACTTTTTTTAAAGGCCCCCAGGTGATTCCATTTCGCAACCAAGTTGAGAAACTCTGGTCTAATTCTAATGTACTTAAAATCAATTCCTTAAAGAATCAAGAGATGACACTTTATGAAATTTTGTAACATCTTGAGATTTAAATAATTTTTCTCCAAATATGATAAAAGTAGTTTACTAAACTTTATACTACAAATCAAAATGGCTGAATTCTCCAGGCTCAGTATTTAATATCATTTCAAAATCTCGATTTTATTTATTCTGTTTAACTTATTAGTTTTTTTTTTTAAGTGATCTGAAACTCTGAAAATACAGATTTAGAATGCCATATCCCAAAGAGAAATTGAGAAAGCTCAAACGGCCAATTTGTTGGGAAAGCTTCTGAGGACCTGCTAAGATGTCAGTGATGATTGATCACATCAGTTAGAAAGAGAAGGACCCACTCAGACATCAGAAAGGCTTCCGTGTGGAGGATACTTGAAGAGACACCAATAGTAGGTCACTGGCTATAAAATAGAGAGACAGATGGCATGGCATCAGGAGACTATCACAAAATGAAAGAATATTATACAGTTGATTAACAACAAGAGTCAACAACGGGCTGTAGGAGGCCTCCCAGAAGCAGAGTGAAAAAATCGAGGTAAGATCCTATAGGCAAAAAATGGGTAAACATCCAAGAATGCAGATGGTTGACTGAGGGAGACTGGACTTAGGTAACTAGAGCAGGACTCCAGTTTTGGCAAGGAGGATTATTAGGCCCCAGTTCATAAGGTATTTTAGAACTTGGTTTTTAAAAAGTCAGGGGTCTAGTTGCTGACGTTTGAGAGAAAAGGCAAAGCCAGGAAAATAAAATGTATATGCAAGGTTCAGGTTAGACTAGCGGTAGAGCTGGCTCTATAAGCTTCTTAAATTCTGCTGACAAAAACCAAAATCTATGTCATGCCTAGGGCAGAGCTCATCCTGTGGAAGAGAAGCAGCTCCATCTCCAAGAGTTGTCAAGGACACAGAGAATGCCATTTCAGACTCTAGGGAGAATGCATGTGGCTTCCAAGGGTGGTGATCATGGGAGGAAGGCACTGCTCACCTGTGACATCCCAGCTGGGACCTTGCGAATCCTTCTGGAGGTGGCCTACTCCCTCAGCATATCTGATCAGTCACACCCCATATTGAATCAATCACCAACTTCTGTCAATTCTAACTCAATACTGTTGCATAAAAATATCCAATTAACTCAATCCCTCTGTAATTGCTCTAATTGAGGCTGTAATTGCCCTAATATCACTCATGTTGATTGCTACATCAACCTCCTAATTGGTCTCTCTGCTTCCTCAAATCCATTGCAGTCAGAGACATTTCTGAGCATGACCTGTGTTTTCCTGGTTTCTCCCTTTACAGGCTGTTCCGAACTCTAGTTTTCTATAAATGTTTTTTCGGAGTAGTTCTGAGAGTCCCAGGGATGTTCCACATGGGCTCACAAATAATTTCAGGTGGTTTTTAGTTCTGCTATACAGGAGGAACCATGTCTTTCTTCTGCTCTGGCCATCTCTTCCCAATACTACATGTCTTCTGTGTATTACAGGCCCCTTCTGGGTACTGTTATATCTTCTGGAATTCAAAGAGCACCAGCAGTCCACTGTTTTCATTTGTTTCCCCAAGTATCTGTAGATACCCTGGAGTCCTCAGAGCATTGTCGTCTATACTCAAGGAGGTGTTAACAACTTGTGTTAGGGTCAGGGAAAAAAATAACTAGTATATAGAATAGTGTCGTTATTCTCTTATAGTGTTTGCAGAAAAAAGTCACAGGTTCAATTCTAAGCTAATTTGCTTCTTATCCTTTATAACCTACACTCAAAACTCCCACTCGACTCCCCAGAAGAAGAGAGGAAATCACTAAGCAAGTCATACGGGCAGACCTACTTCTTTCTGAATATCTAGAATGAGGGCATGATATGGACAAATAGGAATCCACAAGCCAGTCAAGGAGTAATTTGAGAGACTCCTGGACGGTGATTGTTCTTTAAGCTCATTCACTGCCCTACTTTAAAAAAAAAAAAAAAATTTAGGGGGGTTAGTAATTGGAGAAGAAAGTTTTGATTTCACAGAACTGGCATAAGAATTTAGAATAGGAACCTGGAGGCTTATTTTATTTTTTTACAATTTCCTTTCTTCTCAGAGGTAGACAAAATTAAAATAACTTGATCCTGGTGGTATCCAAGAAGTAAATCTTAGGCATATGGGAGAAGGAACTCCTGTAGCTTTTCAGATCTTCATGTCATAGGTCTGGACTTCAAAAATCTTACACGTATTTCAAAGACCAAGATGTTAAAAACTAACTCTCTCTCTCTCTCTCTCTCTCTCTCTCTCTCTCTCTCTCTTCTCTCTTATCTTTCCTGTGAGCAGCCTGAAGGTTAAGTAGTGAGGCATCAATCACTTAGTGGACCTCAAGTTGAAAACTTTAAAACCTTGTCTTCTAATTCAAATTGTCTGGGTTACTTCTCTCTGGTTTATTACAGTTTACTTTCTTTTGGTTATACCCTGGTGTTTAGTAGAGTCAGGTTTGCCTTTTCGACCTGGTCACAACCATATTTAGGAATATTAAGGAAAATGATGTACCCATACCTAGGACATTTGCTAACCAAGGATCAATGACCGCTCCCCATCAAAGCCACATCTCTATGAGAAAACAAAAGATCATTAGAGACAAAAAGAGGACAATGAGGACCAGTGTCCCTTTCCTACAGAAAGCTGTTCCTTCCAGAGCATCTAGATTCTATTTCATTGCAGAAGGTACTGATAGAGCCTATAGAATTGAGTTCTTTGAGGAACAGTGGCAGAGGTGTTGGGATTCCCGAAGCCTTAGAAATACTTTGAATATCCCCAGGGCTTTTCCTGGAACTACTTGGCTGTTATTTGAGCTCAGCCCTGCAGTTCCTTCAGCTGAAATAAAGACTGACTCAATCCCAACTCCACAGACAAAGCAGGAGAGAAACATGGAAATAGATGACCCAAGAGACTTTGCAACTATTTCCTGACCTAAGCCATTGATTTACTGTGAGTCTTAGAAAGGGCTTGCAATTTTTAATCATTAGAGAAATGTTTGATGAGCAAACAGTTTCCAGTGTCTTCAAGAATAGTCTGATGCTTAGGCCTTGAGAAAAATGTCTCCTACAACCTCAGAGTTGCCCTGAGGTTGCAGCTGAGTTCACTGACAGAAAGCCTTTGTTCTCTATCCTGACACCAGCATACCGAATGCACTCCAGTTGCTTCCATTTTCTGTCTGGGACATCTACTTCCCCTTGGTTTCCTGCTTGATCACATGCACATGCTGCCATCTACTTGCTTTCCCAGTGGGTTAAAGTGAATTCATGAGACTTTAAAGAGAAATCATAAGACATGACTTTACTTAGAGCATACTTTCAATGAGATTATAAAGTTTGAAGGGGCAAAAAAAGTACATGAGTGACTCCAGTGAGTCTGCCCATTCTACAACTAACTCCTCTAAAACAGAATCAAGAGGAAATCCTGCCAAAGCCATGTCATATATTTGCTTTTATTTTAAAATATTTTTTTTCTAAGTATTTAAAGTGTTTTTACACTCATTATTTGAGTTACACTCCAGCAATTTCACTGCTTCTGAATCTTGACTTTTCTCCTCACTGGATTGTCTAAATTAGCATACAAATAGACTGTGATTACTTCCGCCTTAAACGAATAATGTGATGATCTCTTTTTAATCTATGGGCCTATTTTTCTTTTTCTTCTCTCCTTTACAATAACTCTGCCATTCTCTCTTGTCCCATATAATCTCCTTTCACTTTGACCACACCAAAGTCACCAATGACTTCTGTGCTGCTGAATCCAATGGTCACTTCTCAGTCTTCATCTTGACATATCAACAACATTTGATGCTATGGATCACTTAGCTCTTAAAACACTTTCTTTATGTGGCTTTCAGGACATCATTCACTCTTGATTCTTTTTCCATCTAATTAGCCACTCCTCTGTCACTTTTGCTGGTTCTTTCTCATTTTACTGACCCCTCAAACATGGAAGTGAAACCAGGACTCAAGCTTACACCTCTTCCCTGCTCTAAGCTCACCTCCTGTGATTTAATCAATCTCAGGGCTTTAAATACCACCTGTATTGTGCTGATGCTCAGACTTCTTTTTCCAGCACTCATCTTTCCCCTTACTCCTCATTTGTATATCCAGCTACTTCCTGGACATCCCTGTTTGAAAGTTTAATGGGCATCTCAAACTCATGTTGAAAAGCAAGATTCTATTTCTAACCATCGCAATTTTTTTTTATCCAACATCATACTCTGTATTAGTAATGGAAATTACATCTTCCCAGACCAAAGTTTATCAGAAAATTCTTGGCATTATTTTTTAAAAATGCCCAGAATCTTTCTATATCTCATATCCTATACTGCTGCCACTCAGGACCAAGATATCTTTATTTCTTCCCAACGCTACTGCAATAGCCTCCTAACTAACCTCCATGCTTTACCTATGCCCCCTTACCTTAAAATCTTTTTTCCTATTGAGATATAATTTATATCATGTATTTATTTACTTACTTAGGTATAGTTGGTATATGATATTATATTAATTATATTAGTTTCAGGTGTACAATATAGTAATTCAACATTTTTATACCTTTACTCTCAGGTATACCTAATAGGGTTGCTTTAAGTTTACATTGAAATATTGTATGTTTAAAAGACATTATAAACTGTAAAGTACTATTCAAATGTGATGTATTGAGCCATTGCTATAATTATAGTATGTCCTTGATGTGTATTTCTTGAATGTTGGATCTCTATTTTAGCCATCAAGATTTGCATTTCCTATTACTTATGTCAATAATAATATGTCTCCTTCACAGCCTTCACAGTCTGTTGGACTCCCTTGGCTCTCAAAAATTGTCAACAAAAGCAATTTAACTCACTCGTAAGTTGAGTTCAACATTAGAATTTGCATTTGATATCCTTCCTTGGAATGGTTCTGAGGTGGAGCTGTCCTGTCTAGGTGATGTGCCCGCTTTAGTCGAGGTGTTCTTAGAGAAAAGGACTTAAACTTCAGAGTGCCCTGAGCTCTATCTTCAAGTAAATGACAGCCAAGAAATTAAGCCAGCCTTATCTTTCAATTCATTCAAAGGAGGTATCCACATGCAAACTTTAAAAATGCTTTTGCTGTTTAATCACAGACGGTGATTCACTCTAAAATGTGAATTACTTGCTACAAGCTATAGGAACATTTATGTAACTGCATGTGCAGGTAGACTACTCCAGAGAAGGCAGAAAAACTATTCACAGTCATTCAAATAACAGACACATTTGCAACTAAATTTTTTTACCTATTATTTGAACCAAAGTTTTCATATTTTTACTTTCCAGTTTTACTATGTGCTAGAACACAAAACTCAACCTAAGAGATGTAGATCAAATTGAAAAGAGAAAAACATGTAATTCAGGAAAGGAGAATCAAGACTTGAAGAATGAACTGAATTGTTAATATTTTCTCCTGTTTTTCATTGAATAGTCAGGTTGACAATACTTATTATGTTCTCAGAGTTTTATTGTAGCTAGGGTATTAGGAACTGAGAATGCACGTTATCTTAGAAACAATCTCACAGACACTGGCTAGATTCCCAGGCAGTCCACCGAAGCTCACTTAACTTGTAATGTAAAACTGCAAATGAGGGAAACTCATGCTGGAGAATAAATATTTCTTTTAAACATAATAAATATTTAAATATCTCAGTAATCTAAAGTCTTTAAATGTAGATATAAAACACCGGTAATCTAATTTTTAAAAAAAATACAATTAGTGACACACTGGTTGAGTTATGGTTGTAGAGAAGACTATGGGAGAAACACTGTAACTTTGGCCACTTCTTAAGGACTCTAGAGGCTGAGATGCTATGTCTTTATTTTGCCTGATTTTGCCTCAAACTCAGAAGTTTTCTTTCTTTGATGAAAGTATCTCAACCACAAAAATTAATGTCTTGTCCATCCGCTATATTAGGTGTTGTTTTAAACTCCTAAAGGAAATTCAAGTAGTCTGTTTCAAAATGTTTGCAATTAAAAGGCAGTAGAATTAAATCACTAAAGCAAAATTCCCCATGCTGTCTTGGATTCTTTTTAGTCTCACAGTTTCTTCAAGTCTACCCTAGTGTTTATTTCTTTGATTTTCAAGGTTTCTTTCTCAAGAGCTGTTGGCCAGAATCTGTTGGGCTCAGCTTGAGACCATACTGTAAACCAAGTAGAGTCAGGAATCAAACTACCCTACTTCATGCCAACTCCAAGTTTCCTCCTTCCAGCAAGGCCTTCCAGTTGATAACTGTACTATTAAACTCCTTGGCCATCACCCCTTCAAGGTCAAGGGGAAGCTAAAAGCTAATAAACAGGCTAAATGGCTGAGTTCCCCTCACTGTAGTTGGCCAAGAATCTAAGATGGACCTTTGGTGACATAGTGGATTCATTTTTTATTTGGAGTCAAGTGGTCCTTGACTTTAATCCAACTGTTTCTCTTTCCTGAGTGGCCTTACCAAATGAATGTTACTTCTCTGAGCCTTGGTGGTCTCATCTGCTAAGAAAGGATTATAAAATGCCACATAATGTTTGTAAAGCATCATGGAAATTTGTAGATAGAAGGTGCTCAATAAATGCTAGTTTTCTTCTTTCACCTCTTTCCCAAACTTCACTATGGAAACCCAGAAATGGAGGAAGCTGACACTCAGGTGAGAAACACTGCTTCAGGGGAAAGGCCATAAGACCCCTGTGTCCCTGACAGGGTGCAGGTGTTCTTCCTCTCTCTGCCAGTAGCAGGAGAAGAAAAGGTCCTGGGTCTAGGAGTACAACTCGGTGCTGCTACACAGAACTGTACAGACTGTCCCACACTAGGGTGACTGCCAAGGGCAACAAATGGGAGTTGAAATCTGGCCTGAGCTCTGCTTGCCAAACTCAGTGTCTTGGCTTAGGACTGCAGTCAGTCTGGATGAAGAGAAGTCTTTTGTCAAAATGGTTTGCCTAGAAAGGCACCTTTTGGCAATTTCTCTGTCTGGAAAGGGCATCCTTTTTAAGAACAAAAAGGCAGCATAGCCAAGTGCTTAAAAGAGGCCTTGTGGTTGAGTAAGCTATATTATCAGTGTACCTTGAAGATGTCCCCACCCCACAAGGAAAAAGCCATTTTCACTTTAGAGGAACAGAAAAGATGAGCTCAATCCTGATCCAGCTTTGGTATGAAATGAGTAGTCCTTATAATAGGTATTTGTAAATTAGGGACTAATTATTATAAATTATCACATATAGGGATTATGTATTTGTTGATCAATAGTTATAGTTTAGTGCCTGACTTTTCAGCATAAAGAGATTGATCAAGATAGATCGTGGAGATTGATCAAGGTTGTTGCATGTCTCAAAAATTTGTTTCTTTTTATTGCTGAGTAGTATTCCATGGTATGGACAGGCTTCAGTTTGTTTGACTGTTTATCCACTGAAAGGCTTAGGGGCTCTTTCCAGCTTTTTGCTGTTACAAACAGACATTTGCTGCTATAGGCATTTGTGTATAGGTTTAATGTGAACATAAATCATCATTTCTCTAAGAAAAATGCCCAGGAGTGCTAGGTCATATAGTAAGCACATATTTGTCTGCATAAGAAACTACCATGCTTTCTCCCAGAGTGGCTTAACGTTCTCACCAGTAAGGTATAAGTGATCTAGTTTCTTTACACATTTTTCAGCATATTTTTGTCACTTATTTTTTAGCCATGCTAATAGGTATATAGTGATAGCTCATGGTGATTTTGGTTTGTGTTTCTCTAATGGCTAATGATGTTGCACAACTTTTCATGCAGTATAATTCTTATTGTCCATCTGTATATTATCTTTAATGAAATACCTCTTTATATCTTTTTCCTATTTTCTAATTGGGTTGTTCATTTTTTCATTATTGCCAAGTAGAGGATGAAGACCAGGTTCCTCAACTAGCCTCCACTGACACCGAAGGTGGGGAGGGCTCCTTTTTACTGCCAATCAAGTGTAGTAGTTTCAGCTCCCTACTTGGTTCCCACTGACACAGTGGGCAAGAAAGGGCTCATTGCCAGACATCAGGAATAGAAGTCCTAGATCCTTACTTGGCCTTCTCTGATACTATCCTGGTGGGTGCTAAAGCATCTGGTTACAACCTCATGAGAATGGTTCCGGGCTCACCACTCAGCCTTTGCTGGATGAGAATCTTGTCATGGTTTTTGGCTGGATTAAAATATTTATTGTCTAAAAACGTATTTGTCTTTCTAGGCAACCACTTTCCCACTCTCTTGCCTAAAGAGAGAACATGCTCTTTTTTTGTTTTGTTTTGTTTTATTTTGTTTTGTTTTTGTCTGAACCCACTTGCTTTATGAGGCAAAAAAGAGCATTTCACTACTGGGTCATTCCTCAAGTTCCAAGGTCCTAGCCAGTCTGCATTCTTATCGCCAGCTTTCAGAGTCTTTGTATATTTGTTTTACATATAATGTCCATAGATTTTAGTTATGCTTAAAGGGAGAAATAGGGGAAATATATAGACATGCCTACTCCATCTTTCTAAGTACAAGACACAAGGTTTTATAAGTGATCCTGTAAAGGACATTATGTTGATTAATAACTTTATGTTAAAGTTAGAACTTGACCGTGCCATAGAAAACCACTCAGTCTTCTGGGTATTATAGAACATCTTTAAGTTTAGAAAAACTTTCTCTAGACTGTTTGGTAATTGTGAACATTGACAATATTTAATCTGAGAATTGTAGTGAGTGTGCCACAGGGTTTTCTTTAACTTTCACAAAATACTTATATAACCATTTTTTTATACCTAGTCAAGTTTGCTATTGAGCCAAGGTATCCTGCAATTTTTTATCATTCTGTGTGTGTGTGTGTGTGTGTGCGTGTGTGCACTCCTTTCATCCTACATCAACTCACCTAAATTGATAAAAGGTGGCAGGTCCAGAGCAGAATGGTAGGACTTTCTTTTATGTCAGCCTCTGGCTCAGACAGTAGTTAGTGAAGAAAGACCAGGCTGTTCAGCATGCATTTGTGTAGAGGGTAGTCAGTTCTTTGACATGTGACTCAAATGCATAAATATTTCTGTGATCATTATTTATACAATCAACTCAGGATTACCTAGTTCTTAAAGCCAAAGTTTTGATTGTAAACGCACTTTACATTGTCAAAATCCCTGGGACTTTCTGAGTTAAAGAAACAGGTGTTTCAAATATACCGAAATACTGGAAGTAGATGTATACATCATGGTAGCTCATAAGGATTTCTTAGTAACTGTGATGAGAGATATGATTGGGCTATTGGGTTTCATATAAGCTATCTTAGAAAAATGGGTTGTGAATCTTAGAGTTTCTAGGACAAGAGGTGATATACATCTCTTCCCTCAAAGCACAAACTCCCATAGAGCAGGGACTGTGTGGCATTCTACAGTGCCTGGCCTATAGGAAGTTGTCAATACGTTTTTTGAATGAATGAATGAATGAATGAATGAATAAACAAAAAAAAATGTTTTTGCCCTACAATCACTGTCGTCTCCAGAAATTAAACCAGAAGAGAGGCCGCTTCTATTTGCACAGAAAGGCATTTCTTTAAGAGAAATAAAGAGTATACAGAAAACATCTCTGGGTGACTTCTTAGGAAAGAGTCATTATCCATCACTTTAAATCCCCCAAAAGGAATGATTCATAGATAAGAAATTACAGTGAAAGTGAAAGATATGTATTTGATAAATTTGGGTGAAAAGCAAGTCAGACTCCTCCTATTGTCAACACTGGACACTTTCTGGGCCCACAGGTGCACCCCCTACAAAATGCATTCGTATTTCTCACAGATCTATTGATCTGGCCAGCAGAGGCTGATATGCTGTTTATGCTCAGCAACTTCCAAGTGCATGCTTCGCGCTCTACCAGGAAACCAAATGCCATCAGGAGCTTTGGCTGCAAATTTAACAACTGAACTGAGAGAGGACAGACTGAGAATTTCTAGCTGAAGTTTACTTATGCTGCTCCACCTTCACTCCATCTCATTACTTTTTCTGATGCATCCCTATGTTGCTGGATGTGATAACAGTGATGTTCATGCTCCTCAAAATGTGCTAACTCCATAAATGAGAACTTATTCACAATGTATCCATTGCTCCAGCCCACCCCCAGGCTAGTAATCCTCTGGAAATTGTATACAAAGTGATATATATATATATTTTTTTCTTTTTCCTAGGAAGAGGGTTTCATCACATTTTTTAAAAGAGTTATAACCTACATAAATGTGTTGTTCAACTAGACTGTTGATGTAGAGATAAAGGTGTCAGTGGAAAAGAGATGACAATATGTTGATGGTGGATCTAAGTAAATCGGGGTCCTTTTGGCAGATATTAGATGGTTCCAGTGTTTGAACACTGAGCTACCAGGTAAATATTACAATAAAAACAAGTCTCAGAAAGAATTCTGCTATACATACAAACATGTGTAAGAGAGTTTAATAAATATGCCATCTGCCAAAAGAAAAAGGAAGGGGAAAAATCGTTAAGAATCTAAGTGAATTGGGAGTGCTCAGAGGGCTACATGACAGTCCTCAGTACATGCTCAGTAAATATTCCCACAGCCGTAACCACATATCATATAAAAAGACGAGGACAACCATCCCGATAGGATAAAAGCTCCCCCCATCCCCTGCAGTTTGGCCAATATAAAATGTTATAGCCCAAGTATCATTGAATAAAGTGACTCTAAACACCATGTAGCTCTTATCTACTGATAAGATTATAAAGTTAGGACCAGGTAAAATATGGCAGAGATGAAGAAAAGAGAGATTATGCATGACAGGTATACTAAGTAGGGACAATTTGATTAAGTATAATAACTAGAATGGATTTACAAAACAGTTTAGAAAGGAAGATATCTATATATTTACTTCTTCAGTAGCAGGCAAAGTATATGTCAAAACAAAGCTAAGTAGAGGGATGGGCAAAACGGAAATGCTTTCAAATTGATATCGTAAACAGTTTGATTACAGTGGTAACTTAGGTTCAGGCACTGAATGTAGGCCAAAAATCTTTAAAGTCCAGACACCTGGGCTATAAAGACACAAGGTCTGGAAAAGCCGAAAGGACAGTATAACGAGAAATTCCTCACAGAGGCACTTCTTATTTTCAGTGAGTGGAGACTCGGAAACCAATGTATGGTGTCTGTAGACATAATGGGCCTTAAAATGAGTTGAAAAGGGAGAGGACAGGCCTTCCATGAGAGTATCAAGAGTTACTCCTCGGGGGGTACCTCAGTACCTCAGTAGTGTAATGTTAGGCAGCATAGTCCACAACTCCTCCAGGAGATTGCCCATATATTTGTAAGGGAGGAAAATAATTATTCCTCTATCCTTCTGAATTCTTAGCTAAGACATGTGTGATAAAAAACAGATTAACAAGAGGAAAACAAACAAAAACTTACTAATATTTATACCTCACGTATACATGGTACCCAGGGAAAAATGAGAGACTCCCCAAAGTGGCTTAGAACTCAGATTTAAAGACAATTTTTTTTTTTTTTACTATTTGCTAATATTTTATTCAGAATTTTAGTATATAGAGTCCTAAAAATGATTGATCTATGTTTTAAAAATCTTTTATTAAAGTATATTTAGCATACAGTGATATATTAATTTCAGGAGTACAACATAGTAAATACCACCTTAGCAGGGAAATCAGGGGAGGGCGGGTGGGGATATAGGCCTCTTAGAGGAGGGTAAATGATTTTTAGGATAGATGAATGGGCCCGTGGATGAACAGAGATATGACAGTTTGTGACAAAATTTATCTGAGTGCGATGTGTTCTTCTAGTTTCCTCTCCTATAATGAGTTAAGCTTCTCTAATTGAGGAAACCCAGGGAGATTTTATGACAATTATGCTCCTTTCCAAGGATCTTTAGGCAGATAAGGGGAGTTCAGAGAAAGCCTGTTTCTGCATTTGTTGTTTTTCAAGAGCTTACGACTCAAAGTAATCAATATGCCAAAGAGGCATACTTTAGGGGAGGGATGTCTGCTACTCTTCACATTCTACTTTAGTCCCGACTGATGCAGACTGCATATACTACCACATAGACTCTAGGCCAAACCTGAATTCAGGGAAGTAGGAGCTGCATGAGGGTCATCGTCAGGGAAACTGGGTTGAAGACCTTGATAGGAATTAAATTTCTTTCTTTCTTTCTTTTCTTCCTTCCTTCTTTCCTTCCTTCCTTCCTTCCTTCCTTCCTTCCTTCCTTCCTTCCTTTTCCTTTCTTTTTTTTTTTTTTTTTTTTAGGCGAGGCAACCCTTGGTTGACCTCATGGGTTGCAAGGACCTTGTCAGCTTACAATTCTTTATTTTTTATTTTTTTACACCTACAGCACCTGGTCTTCCGAGGTGGTCTCCCACCTAAATACTAACCAGGCCTAACCCTGCTTAGCTTCCAAGAGGAATTAAATTTCTTCTTGGACCTGTTGACCACCCTCAGTGTCTACACTTCCGTCTTCTTGTATATTTTGGTTGATTAACGTGTTCATGACCAAGTAGCAATAAATTTCGTCTAGTACGAGAGCACAGAAACTGCAAACTTTAAGAGTGCAGTTTCTGTTTTTTATTCTTAATTTGAGTGAGCACACTGGATCTGAAACTAGATAAACTCTCCCTGTTCCCAACTTAACTTCTCTGTGAGCAATAGTGTAGCCACCAAATGTTCCCTCTTTTTATCTGTCGCCTCAGATGTATATAACTAGATTCTGAGCTCAAATTTTTCATAAAATAATCAAAGCATTAAAAACAACCTTAATATTTGATAAAAACAGAGGGAAAATAAAAATATTATATTACCTTCTTCTCATCTTATGACTCCAGTGGCAGTAAATTATGCATGCATAGTCCCGTGTAACTGTGTTTCCGTGTATAGTTTAAGTAATTTTGTATAAACAATTAGGTGGATTAAAGGAGAACATTGTGGAATGTATAGTCAATTAGAACAAACAAGGAAATGATTGTTCTAGGAATACATACTTCCTTAGAAAACATTATGACAGTATTTATTTTATAAATAAGTTAATAGTGTTGTAACATTAGAGATCTTGGAACAAACTCAAACTTCAGAATTCAATAGCAATTGATCTTTCATGTTCAACTGAAGAATGTTTTGATTATAAGATAATGTAGTACAGTCATGATCAGTTTATCATCCCTCATCAACTCTTTTGTCTCCCAACTTTCCTAACTTTAAAATTCATAAACACTTCAAGAGTAGGGTAATACATCTGTTTCTTATTCATTTACATTTTACTTTTGTGATATTTAATATGAGCTATTAGGAGCTTCAGAAGCTTTTAAGCTTATATGGAGGATACTACAATTTCTTTTTTCCCTTTGAATAAGGATGGAGTACTTTACCAAGGGGAAAAAAATTCAAAACTCCAAAAACTCAAATCTCAAAAATTCAAACTCAAAAACCTCAAGAGGATTTTGAGAGTGGACACATTGCATCCCTTCTAGCATTGGATTTCAGGACCTCAAGATGTCTTATTTACAAGCCTATGGTTACACTGTGGTGTTTTTGTTTATTTTTTAATGTGACGATGCATATTTCAATGAATTCTGTTATTTTATTGTGCAGTAAAATCTAAAATTAAGTTTAAAAACTCAAATAGAACACGAAGTTGGGTTTTACAACCTAAAGGGTGTGTCATTTCCAAATAATAGCAACAAGATGATAAAGAAAGTTTTATAATGAAAGTGCCACAAAACAAAAACTTTTAAAAAGATGCTTGGGAGAGTAGTGACCACGATTCCCAATAAACACAACTGTGTGAGAAATGAAACCATTGAAACAACTATGTTGGTGCATTGTAGGAAATAGCAGAGTTGGTTTTTTTGTTTTGATGGACCTGCTACTTTGATATAATAAAGAATGATCTGAATTTTGGAGAAATGTCACGGGTACGTCTGTGAAGGTCCAGAGGTAGCCTCCATCTTGAGGATGAAAGTAATGCCTCTTCTGGGGTTGGTACTGTCAATCTGTGCTCTGTCTCCTTCCCTTTGTCCCTGAGAAGTGAGTGACTCACAGAAAACTCATGCCTTAAATCACCACTTCTTGCCTCATCTAAAGTAAGCTTATCTTAGAACATTTCCAGAAATATTCTCGTCATGCTTGGTTTGCTTTTTGGTTCAATGAAAATACAGAATATATGTTTGCTTTAAAGAAATGTCCCAGCACAGCCTTCTAGGTAAAGATGCAAGGCCCAGTGGGAACATTTGTTTATTCTATAGTCAAATGACTTGGCACCTTGGAATCCAAATAATCCCCACCTCCTTTCCCGTCTACAGTTGGCAGCCCTCACTGCCACATCTACTTCCCACAGTGAACACCTTCAAAGGTAACCAAAGGTAACCATTTCCTTTCCTCTGGTTCATATTTACTTTCTTGGAGTGAAGTACATTGTGAATTTTAAGGGTGAAGACATCTGTTCACAGACACTTTAGAAACTGTTACTGCTAAGTTGTTGAATATAATCAAGATAATATCCATTGTAGTGGGCTTAATTCTTACAACCTGATGCCCAGCAAACTGGAAGACTCCTGGTGACATAGCACAGAAGGATCATGTCACTGCTCCATGTTTGAAAAGCATAAACTGAAATTCACAAAAAAAAATTCTAGTAGTATGCATACAATATGTATTGTTGTTAAGGTCACTCATCCAAGGAGGCATTGATATATTTTGGAATATCTAGTCTCATGTTTAAATACAATTTCATGGAGACTTCCATTATTCTTTTTAAAAAAAATCACCAATTTGAAAAAAAAAATAGTCTAAATAAGACTTAAGGACAGTAAAACCAGTGATTGGTATACAGATACATGTGTTTTTTAAGGACAGAAGTCCTAACCCTGTTATGTTAACACTCATTTCTTTTTATAAAACAAATGCATTTATGCCTCACTTCCACTTGCAGAATTATTAAGCTACTTTTTGACAAGAACAGTTAGAAAATTTAATTTTTTTCCTTAAAATTGTGGAATTAAAAAAAACAAAGAAATTTATAATTATAGGAGAGAAAGGAAATAGAACATTGCAGCAAATATTTGCTTACTTACCGAATGAATAAGTGAAGGAAGGAATAGACGCACAGATGAATAAGTCAAGCATTGTTCAGCACTCTCAGTGAGATGTGGAAACAGCCTTGGTGAAGACAGGTACATTTTCCTAAAAGAGACATTCTTGAGTTAGTTTTGTAGTAGATGGTTCAAGGTGAAATGAAGTGAAATTGCCCTTAGCAAAACAACCTCTGAAAAGTTACAGCTTAGGTACCTCTCTCACTTTTCCCTTATTTATAAAACGGGATTAAGACTTCAGAAAGGTTTCAGGATCAAATGAGTTCACAGGCTTAAAGCATCTAACACAGAAGAACTTCGTCCACACTGGGTTTTCCCTTCCCCAGCAAGAAACAGAAGATGCATGCCAGCAACTAACTCATTGGGGTTGAAGTCAGGAAACATCGATTCACCAAAAAAAAGCCTTTACTCCTTCTATGGTTTTTCCACAGCCAACTCATTTATTTTTTTCAGTTAGTTAAATAGAAATTAATAGCTAAATCATCAATTTGAGTCTCCTCGGAGTCCCAGAAAACAGCATTATGCTGATTTGCTGTAACATATAAATGAGGTGCCTGGATTCTGTTATGCCGCCATCCATGGCAATACAAAAAGAACTGAGTAATCGTTTCATATTTATTTCGTATTCTGGTAATAACAAGCAGACACAGAAAGAAATTATGTGCAGTTATCATGTGTACTGGTAAGGTACAGGAGAACTTTTCCTGTTTCTAAATTCACTGATGTTTCTACTCCAGTCATGCTTTTAATTTTCAGTTCTTTGGGGATGTGATCTACATATAGAGGTGACAAGAACGATGTATGTGTGTGGATGTGTGGGGAAAGAGAAAGGGAGGGGAAGGTGTGGTACAAATTCTTTGTGCATTACAAATTTGGGCAGGTGAGTAGAGAAGTGGGGGCCTGTCACTGCAAGTGAGAGGAATTTAGGAAGTCCCTTCTCAAATGTATACCCCGTTGTACACAGTTAAGTGAAGATCTTTTTTTTTAAGCTTCTGTCTTAAAATGCAAAACACACACACTTTTTGACTTAGCACAGACATGCTCAAATGAAATTTTTTCCAGCCCCCTCATTTTACTTATGAGGAAACCGATGCCTTGAGAGGCAGAATGACTTGCCTGTGCCACACAGCTATGTAGTGGAAAGAGGCTGAACTAGAACCTAGATATTCTAATTGCCAGTCCAGTACTTTGCCCCAAATACCTCTTTACATGTTAACGTGACAGAATTACAGGCATAATTTGAGATGTGGTTTCTGCATACAGTCAGGTATGCTAAAAGTGGTGGTGAGCATTTCACAAATGGCAGCACAAAATACAATTACATCCTTTTCTTTTCAAGGCCACTAATTTTCTTCATGTTGTTAAATCTAGTGATCAATTCTCCATCTTCAGCTTAATAGAATTTTCAACACCAGCTGAACCAGTTAACTCCTTTCTTCTTTAAGCATTTTCCTCATCTTGATTCTAGCGCACTACACTTTTCTGATTTAACCTGAAACTTCTCAGACTCTTTTGCTGACTCCTCCTCTGCTTACTGAGCTCCAAAATTTGGAGTTTCCAAAACTTAGTCTACTGACTTCCTCTCATCTCTCTCTACACTCAAGGTGATCTCATCCAGTCCCATCAACATATATATATTAATAACTTTCAAATATATGCCTTTAGCACCAATTTATTCCTTAAATTCAAGACCCGTATATAACTGTTTATTTGACATCTCCACTTGGATATCTATTGGGCCTGTAAGAGTTAAATATCCAAAACTGCGCTCTTGACTTGTTCCTCTCTCAGAGATTTCTGGCTCAGAAAATAGTACAATATTCAGTCAATAGCTCAGATTAAAAAAGTCTCAGTGGGCTTCAGCACCTTAATAGGCCTCCCCCAACCAGTACCCAAATATCCTGAAACTGGCAATGTCTTGCAACCTTCACCATTATCAGTACAAGCTATGTCGCCATCATCTGTCCCTTGGGATAGAACAACCTTATCTCCCAGGTCTTCCTCTTTCTCTTGCTCGCCATGGTTTGTTCCTCCTACACCTAAGTGTTTCTTTAAAATTAAACTCAGATAATTTTACTTCTTTGATCAAAACAAATTCTTATACTTTCTCATCACTACTAGGGAAAACAAAAACAAAACACAGTTCTTACCACAGTCTACAATGCCCTGCACTGTCAAAACCTTGGCCACCTGCCCGAGGTCATGAGCTGTCAGTGTCCTCCTCACACACTGAGAATTCAGCAATATTGGCTGGCTTATTGCCCCTCAGATATGCCAGACATGTTCTTGCCTCACCTTGATAAGAAATTGCATTATTAAAAACAGAATGATCGTACAAATAGGTGGGGGTAGGGGAGAAGGCACAAAGAAACAGAAATCAAGGAAATAAGATTACCCTCAGAGTTAAGTGTTAAAAATCAACGCTTAAGCTATCCATAGTCTTAAAAACAGAATAAAACTAGAGTGAAAACAAATTGGCATCATTAGAGTTGATGGTTATTTGTATGTGAGGGATAAAGGAAAGAAGGAACTTTAGGCAATTCTCAGGTTATTTATGTGGTCACTTGGGATGGTGGCCATGGTCAATTTACTCATTTGGAACCAACTAGACTGAGTAGGAACTAAGAGCATCCCCAGCCTAAGGAATGATAAATTACTACATATAAGTATAAATATCTGGAAAACAGTAATCTATTTGCAAATAGATAAGCAATTTTCCACATTAAGAGTACAAGCTGCCTTCACTTGTTAGGCTATATCAATGGAATTTTTCAAAAATCTCAAAAAAAAAAAAGAAAAGGTTTTAATTAAACATAATTAAACTACATTGAATTAAAAAACAATCGTAACAAAGGCAAGGAGATTCTGCCTAGGGTATTTCCTTTAAACTGATACAACTGAAACTATGCTCTTGTTGATTTCTGGAAGTTGAAAGATTTTGAAAATCAATTACTTTCTTCTCTTTGCCTTACTATTGATATAGAGGTGGAGGTTAGTTAGTACCTAAACGAGCTACTTTCCTATCATGCATTGTGAATATAATTGAGCAGTGACTGAAAAGGAAGTGTTTTTTAAAGCCCAAAGTCACCTTTTAGAGATTTTTTTTGATAGATTTGCAGCGTGTGTGTGCCTTAATTAGACAGTAAAAAATTGATCTTGCAAGTGAGAAAGGTTAAGGACAACATATGAAAATGTCACTTTCTACTAACTGAGAGAGCACAGGTCCAAAAGACCTTGTTGGTAATTGGAAAGAGAGGCTATAGACTATTTTCTTAGTTCTCATCCTGGCTTGGGGACTGGTGAGGAAGGGCCGAGTTGAGTTGAAGAGTATTGCTGGGCCCTTGTTTAGACTTTCTCTCAAACCACATATGCTATTTTAGCTTTGCCCTCCTTTGACCACATCAATGTCTAACTGACTAGCCTTTCACCAGTGGACCTATCATTTTCCTCTTCCCCTTTTTTCTCTTCCCACTATTAGAGCAGAATGAAAAAGTCTCATCTGAAACAGAAAATGCTGCATTTTTGAAATTTATTGTTTTCTTTTTTTTTAATGTTCAGGTGAAATTTATATATAGTAAAATGTACACATCACACATCTTAATTGTAAGGTCCTCTGAACTTTTAGATATATGAACACACATATAGACAATACCTAGATCAACATATTCTACCATCCCAGAACGTGTCCGCTGAAAAAAGCTGCTATGAACATTTTTGTGTATCTGTTTGACTTATGACTTTCTTTCCTTTTTTATTATTTTTAATTGATGTGTAATTGACATGTAATATTCTATTAGTTTCAGGTGTATATTATAGTAATTTGATATTTATATACGTTACAAAATGATCCCCATGATCACTTCTTGGCCTTTTGACTAAGATCAAGTATAGTACAAAATGATCCCCATGATAAGTCTAGTTGCCATCTGTCACCATACAAAGTTATTACAGTATTTTCCTATACAATGTACCCAATGCTGTACATTACATCCCTGTGACTTATTTATTTTATAACTGGAATTTTGTGGCCTTATTTTCTTGAGGACTAGAATTTCTGCCTAGGTTAATTTGTTGCATGTGGATATTTATATCACTTTCCTATTGCTCTTGGAACAATACCACAAACTCAGTGGATTAAAACGACAGAAACGTATAGTTCTAGAGGTCAGAAGTCCAAATTGGGTCTTAATGCATGAAAATCAAAGTGTCAAAAGGGCTGTGTTTCTTCTGAAGGTTCTAGGGGTTCATTTCCTCACCTTTTCCAGCTCTAGAGGCTGCCCAAGCTCCTGGGCTTATGGTCTCATTCTTCCATCTTCCATACTGAGTTCTCCTCAGGTCGCTTTCCTCTGGTTCTCCTTCTCTTGTCACCCTTTCCACTTTTAAGAACCCTTATGGTTACATTGCGCCCACTTGAATAATCCAGGATAATTTTCTTTCCTAACCATGTCAGTTGACTAGCCACCTTCATTCTTTCTGTAACCTTAATTGCCCTTTGCCATGTAGACTAACATATTCACAGGTTCTGGGACTAGGTTATGGACCTTTTTGAGAACCATTATTCTACCTACCACAGCATCTAATTGTTCCAGCACTATTTCTTAAAAAGACTGTCTTTTCTTCATTGAATTGTTATTGTGGTCTTGTCAAAAAATAGTTGACTATACTTGCATGAACTCACTATGATTTTTATTTACATTTTCCTGATAACCAATAATGTTACAGCAGTTTTTTACATTCTTATTTACTATTCGGTATTTTCTTTTGTGAAATACTTGTTCAAGTCTTTTTCTCATTTTTTTTTCCTTATGATTGTTTGTCTTATTGATTTATAGGAGTTTTTAATTTATTGTGGATACAAGTCTTTTACTAGGTATGCATACTGAAATATTTTCTTCCAATCTATGGCTTCCCCTTTTACTTTCTTTATTATGTCTTTTAATAATCAGAAGTTTTAATTTTCATGAAGTTCAAGTTATTATTTTTTCCTATTTGATCAGTATTGTGTGTGTGTATGTGTCCTTTAGTACTGGAAGATATTTTCCTATTTCCTCATTGAACAGCACTGTTCAATGGAAATACAATGCAAGTCACAAACATAAGCCACATATATAATTTAAAATTTTCTAGTAGTCACATTAAACAAAAAAAAAGAAACAGATGAATTCATTTTGATAATTTATTTTGTTTAACCTTACGTATTAAAATATTATCATTTTAAAATATAATAAATATAAACATTATCGATAAACTAATTTACATTTTTTTAATGTCTCTGAAATCAGTATTTTGCATTTATAGCACATCTCAAAGATTTGGACTAGTCACATTTCAAGTATTCATTAGCTGCATGTGGTTAGTGACTGTAGTATCAGATAGCATAGTTCTATAAGCTTGCTCATTTAAGTTTTTAAATTAAGGTCTATGATCCTCTTAAAATAGGTTTTGTGTATGCTGTGAAAGAGGGTTCAAAGTTTATTTTTTAAATAGAGATATTCAGTTGCTTTAAAATTTTTAACAAAAACATTTTCTTATTGGTAGTTACAAAATAGTTGTGGGGTTGTAAAGTATAGCATAAAGAATATAGTTAATAATATTGTAATAACTATGTATGATGTCAGATGAATACTAGATTTATTGGGGTGATCACTTTGTAAGTTACATGAATGTTTAATCACTATGTTGTATACCCAAAACTAATAGAATATTATGTGTCAACTGTAATTGAAAAATTTTAAAAATTATGAAAAAAAGAAAAGACTTTCTTTTCCTTCACTGAATTAACATTGGCTCTTTTCTTGAAAATCAAGTAATAATACATGATATATCGTCTATTCTGCTCCTTTGATCAATTTATCTATCCTTACACCAATATAAGATCATCCTTAATTACTGCAGATTAGAATCTTTAAATCTTGTAGTGTAAATCCTCCAATTTTATTCTTCTTTGGCAGGGAACATTGTTCTTTAACTTAACAACTTATTATTATTATTATTATTTAGAAGTGCAAATTAATTTTCCTTAACTCCAAATATCTAAGGCTAAGTACAGAGCTACTTTAGAAATAAGGGGGCAAGGTCGCAGACCCTCTACTAGTCAAAGAGGCAAGTAGTTCCAGGAATCAAAGGCTTTCTCTATGACTGATAGTAATCATCTATACCCTTTTGACTTATAACTCTAGAATATAACACATGGAGATGATCAGTGCCAAAATAAGCAAGAGTGAGGGTAAAGAAAACACACAAAGGAAGGCTGATGCACACCAGATTACACAGGACTTTTAAAAAGACATGTTCTTTCTTAACTTTCAGGAGAGCCATAAAGATAATGTTTTATAAAAAAAAAAAAAATTAAAACAAACATTTCTTCTCTATATATATTTTTATATTTATGTAGATATGTGTATATATACAAATATATATATACATCACCAATAAATTTAATTTATTTTATTACCACAGTCTTTAAGTTTTCAGAGGTGAATAATATAAAATACAAGAGTTTACATAATTTGTTGTCACAGAAAATAAGTGAAAGAACTGAAAATAGTCCCTATAGTTTATGCTATTTCAATGAAACCTACTTTGTTCTTCATTCTGTCAAATAACACTTTTTAATTCACTATTTTTCCTGCACATTTATAGAACAATAATAATTAAAAATCATATTGATCTTGAGAGATCAGAAAATTCTTTCATGTGTATATTCATTCACTCAGCACTTATCAAATATCTCTTAAAGGTCAAGGACTTTACTTGGCTGACTTTCTTCAGATAAACTGGACATCAGAGGGAGGTTCTTGTTAATCCAAAATCAAGCATTATTTGAATTCATTTTCCTTGAAAATTGATAATCAGAATATGTTCTAAATCGATGCTATGTTACCCAGCTTCCTCTAATAACTGCTTGATTAAATTCTACGCCAGAACAATTTCTCTTTGTAGGGGAGAAGGAATTGTCAAGAATTGTTGAGACTTTGACTCTCCATCTTTGGAAGACAGGAACTGAGAATAAAAGGAGAAAAATTGTCTCCCTCATCTACTTCCTGGTTGTGGCTAAGTTCCAAATCTAAAAGTCAGTTCCGAATGCAATCTCAGAAGGGAATGTGATTCTCTAAGAAAATGCTTCTCAAACTTTTCTATGCCTAAGAATCATCAAGAGACATTTCTTTAAAAGTCTATTCTTTTTTCACTCCCAGAAATTTTAACTTGTAAATTTGTGATGGGGCCTAAGAATATACATCTTTAATAACTGTTGTTTGCAATTCTTTTCCCTAGATTATAAGTATTCATTGTGTAGTGACTGTGATCAATATACTGAAAAAATTGAGCAAAGACCACGGAGTCACTTCAGTGTGATTAGGCCCCTCCTGTCATGGATCTTATTTGTGGGAAAGGATACCAGGCAGACGGAAAGGGGATAGATACTTTCAAAATTGTGTTGAGACCCCAAGCTGCCTCAGGCACTCCATGTTTGGGATTCTTAACACACAGAGCTACTAACAAGTAGACAGCAGGCTGAGGTGTCTAGTACCAGTTTGCTGGGGCGTCAGTGAGGGCTGAATTCCCAGGAAAAGCAGTGAGTGAGTTCTGAGAGGCAGAGGCAGTAAGAGAGAATTTCCTGCCGGAGATGGGTTTGGAACCAGATCCAGATGAAATCATGGACCATCAAGTCAAACTTTACAGCATAATTCTGCTTTTCTTCCCCTTCTGCTTTCTCCGCAATTTCTTTTCCCAGCAATGGAACACTCAAGAATGACTTGCAGTGCCCCATTCCTTCTAATGATTTTTAAAGTAGTTTAAGACATTTTTCTGTAAGTTTTGAGTCAGTTGGCACAGTGTTGGTTTTTTTTTTTCCCCAGACATATCAAGTGGCTTCTTTTGCAATTTTTCTAAAGTTTTTTGCTTTTTTTCTGAGGAAAGCTTTATAGGAAATGTTTTGTATCATTGGAGCCACCAACTTGGAAAGAGAATACAAAGCAGAGTAAGAGAAGGGGATGCACCTTTTCTCTAACTTCAAGAACACAAATGGCCAGTGTTCTCCTAAAGAAAAGCAGTCTTAGCCTCAGGAGTAGAGAACAACAAGAACTCTTTGTCGTGTCCCTTGCTTTCAAAAAGAGATCATGCTAAAATAGCATTGTGCTCTTGAGAAAGATACCATCAACTGTCAATTCCAACAATTTACAATAGGTGTGCAAAACAGCCAAGCAAACTGAAAAGGGGATGCAAAAAGGAATTAGTAGAGCTTACATTGACAAAACCACTCATATCTTTCTGACTTAGCCTATGAACTAGCTCCTAGGTAAATTCATTTGTCCTGATAGCTTTTATTAAATAATAATAAATAACAGGTACTTGCAGAATACTATTTATTTCAACCTATTTCAGGGAAACCATAACTCAGATGCCCCTGGGTTGATGTGAGATCACCTTTCAGTAATGCCTGGAAACACCACTCAACAACAGTCTTGGGTGCTCTGGTGAATAAAGAATATGATCCAAGTGAAACTGCCAGAATATTTTAAGGAGGCTAGATCTAATACACTCATTGGCATTTTACTAAGGCTGTTAATTCTCCTGATCATTCAGTAACCTGGACATTGTCTTCTTGTCTTCATCCCTCTATAAACAGTAGTGATGAGAACAGGTTTTATGCCATCCCAGCTTCAAAATGAAATGCAGTAAAGTATTAGCAAGGGGTTAAATTAGATGATTTGGGGTAGTTCCTAGATCCTTATTCCTTTACTTGCTCCTATCTGGGTCTACAAGTGAGAAGTTTTTCTTTTGAAATCTTTTCAACACAATGTGACAGTCAGATAGATATGAGACTCTAGTCATATAAGAAGTTAGTTAAAATGGGACATAGACTGACAGGTTCATGCTGCATTTCCCTGTGCTCTCTGCCATCTGGTGGATCTCAGATGACACTGAGAATGGCAAGTAGTGATCGATAAAGATGCCCTAGCTCAACCCTTCCCACCCCAAGGTATTACTTTAAAATTTATATATGGTATAGAGCATAGTAAACTAATAGGAAAGCAGATCTCATTCAGTATTATTAAAAATTTTATGACTATCAGTCGTCCTTGCCACATCAGCAGCCCCACTCTCCAGCTGCCTCCTCAGCTCAGTGAGACCTCTGTGATCTACCTGGATTTTAACTCCCAGTGCCGTGGTTGGAAAGTGCGCTAGGCAGACAATTGGAATAAATGTGGGAATCACCTGGTTTGTCTTCCCTTTCTCAAGGATCATAGACCTATTCTATATATTGTCCAAAGTCTGAAAATGGTTGGCTTATATATTGTGCGCAGTTATACAGTTGCTTATAGTGGGAGGGCAAGTCCTGTGCCAGCTACTCTGTAATTGTCAGAAGCAAAACTCGAGAGTTATGTAACTAGTTCTTAGTTATTTCTGTTGACAATGCTCCAGTACCACCTTTGGAATGAAGAATAAATTATGCTGTAGTAGTTCTCTGGTACATGTTTTAGTTAAAAATAAAATGAATAAAAATATATACATTATTTTAAGACTTTCCAACCTATCTGACATTTACAATTCACTGAGAAGTAATAATTGGTTTGAAGATAGGAATTTCTGCTCTGACTATCTCATCATAGCATAAATGAAATTGAATTACTGAAAGCTTGGGGATTATTCGATATTACAGTTCTTCTTAGAAATCATTACCAAAAGAATGAGTTAGTTAAGTAATAAATAACAAGAATTTGTAATGAAAAAAACATTGTGTTAGCAGCTATGAGTAATGTCATGTCTTCAAAAGTTTACAGTGTTTCAACAAATGGTGCAGAAACAACCAGACATTCACATGCAAAAGAATGAATCTGGACACAGGCCTTAGACCCTTCACAAAAATGAACTCAAAATGGATCATAGAACTAAATGTAAATACAAAACTATAAGATTCCTAGAAGATAACAGAGGAGAAAACTTAGATGATCTTGGGTATGGCAATGACTTTTACAAATAACACCGAAGGCATTATACATGACATATGTAATTGATCATCTGTATCTCATTAAAATTTAAAACTTCTTAAAAGCTAAAATAAATGGATGGGACTGCATCAAACTAAAAAGCATCTCCTCAGAAAAAGAAATCGTCAACTAGGTAAAGAGAGAACCATCCAAATGGGAAAATATATTTGCAAGCAACACCTCTGATAAGGGCCTAATATCCAAAATATACAAAGAACTCATACGACTCAATAACAACAAAAAAACAAACAATCCAATCAAAAAATGAGCAGAGGACCCGAACAGACACTTCTCCCTAGAGGACATAAAAATGGCCAACAAATATATGAAGAGATGCTCAACATCACTAGCTATTAGGGAAATGCAAATCAAAACTACAATGAGATATCATCTCACACTTGCTAAAATGGCTATAATCAACAGGACAAGTAATAACAAATGTTAGAGAAGATGTGGAGAAAAAGGAGCCCTCATACACTGCTGGTGGGACTGCAAATTGGTACAGCCACTATAGAAAACAGTCTGGAGTTTCCTCAAAAAACTAAGAATTGATCTACTATATGATCCAGCAATCCCTCTATTGGGTATTTACTCCAAAGACTTGAAAACCCATACCCCAAAAGATATTTGCACACTGATGTTCATAGCAGCATTATTCACAGTGGCCAGGACATGGAAACAACTGAAGTGTCTTACAATAGATGATTGGCTAAAGAGGCTGTGATATATATATCATGGAATATTACTCAGCCATAAGAAGAGATGAAATACTGCCATTTGTGACAACCTGGATGGACCTCGAGATAATCATGCTAAGCAAAATAAGCCAGACAGAAAAAGTTAAAAATCACATGATATCACTTATATGTGGGACATAAACCTAAAAGCAGCAAATGAGCAGAACAAACAGAGACTCATGGACATGGACTACAGGCTAGTGCTTATCAGAGGACTATAGACTAGTGGTTACTAGTGGGGTGGGGGAAGAGGGGGGAGGTAGACAGGGTAAAGGGGGTCAAATATAGGGTTTAGGGGGAGGGTGAAGTGGGTAAAGGGGATCAAATATATGGTAGCTGAAGGAAACTGGACTTCGGGTGGTAAACACATAATAGGATATACAGATGTCAAATTATAATGTACGCCTGAAAATTATATAATTGTATTAACCAATGTTACCCCAATAAACTTAATTAAAAATTAAAAAAAATTAAAAACATTTGCTCTGTAAAAAACAATGTCAAGAGAATGAGAAGACAAGCCACACAGTGAGAGAAAAGATACAACTGATAAAAGACTGTTATCTAAAATAAGCAAAGAACTCTTAAAGCTCAATGCTAAGAAAACAAATGACCAAATTAAAAAATAGGCCAAAGATTTTAACTGACACTTCGCCAAAGAAAATATACAGATGGCAAATAAGCATTGGAAAAGATGCTCCACATCATATTTCATTTGGAAAATGCAAATTAAAACAACAAAGAGATACCACTACGCACCTATTAGAATGGCTAACATCTGGAACACTGACAACATCAAATGCTGATGAAGATGTGGAACAACAGGAACTCTCATTCATTGCTTGTAGGATAGCCACTTTGGAAAAAAATGATATATCTGCTTTGAAAGTTTGGCAGTTTTTTATAAAACTAAATGCATTTTACCATGTGATCCAGTAGTCGTGCTATTTGGTATCTAATCAAAGGACTCAAAAAGTTATGTTGACATGAAAACTAGTACACTATGTATATAGCAGTTTTATTTTTCCTTTATTTTGCATACTTTAACTTCAGAACAAAATAAATAACAACAAAAAAGGCAGTTTTATTTAAATGAATAAATAAACTGTTGGTACCTTCAGAAAATGGAATACTATTCAGAGCTAAAGGGAAATGTGCTATTAAGTCATGAAAAGAAATGGAGATACCTTAAATGTATATTACTAAGTGAAAGAAGACAGACTGAAAGGGATACATACTATATGATTCCAACTATATGGCATTCTAAAGAGGCAACTACGGAGGTGGTAGAAGATCAGTGGCTGCCAAGGTTTGGGGTGAGGGAGAGATGAATAGACAGAGCACAGAGGATCTCTGTACCTGTCAGTTTTGATGGGAACCTAAAACTGCTCTGAAAAAAATAATCTTAGAAAAAAAGTTTAAGAGTCTAAGATATAAGCCAGGAAATTCAACACTGCTAAGTATTATACTCAGTTTTATAAAACATTACACATCAAGAAAACACTGTGTCCTTGTGCTTTAGTACATCCAGATGTCTCAGAAACATAATGCTTGTTCACAGGAACAGATGAGTGTCATTTTTCATAAATGGACAAAATTTGGACAGGTTGCATGAATTCACATTTTAACAAGCATTCAAATAAAAGAAAATTCAACAAACCATGGAGATGAATGGTCTAAGCATGGCAAAAAAAACAAAAAACAAAACACCCATTTAATTATTTAATCTCTTTGATTCAACTATGAGTCACTCCAGTCTCTCTTTGAAGGTGTACCCTAGTACGCTTTATACCAATCTTCAAATAAATTCTATAAAATTAAGCCAGGACATAAATTTAAAAAGAAAATGAAAAAGGTGGGGGTAGGGATGAAATTTGTATATAGAAACCTAAGCAAACATTTTATTTTTAGCTGCAATGGGCTTTGTAGACTTATTAATTTATTTGAAAATCTGTATTAAGTCCTTCCTATTTGCCAGAAATAAGATAGCATATTGGTCAGACGATGGTGACAAAACATACATGGTTAGTTGTGATGAGCTAGAACATCCAGAACCTAGAATTAGACATCCCATCACCTACATTGCCATTGAGCCAGAGCCTTCACAGCCAGGTTTTCTGGATTGTGTCTGGCCAGGAGAGAGAAAAAGGGCAATTTACAACTGTTGAAGATCCCATAGAGATGAAAAGATCTAGAATGAGAGCTGAGGTTTAATTATCACCTGGGTGGAGGACTGAGAGAATTAGTCTAGCAGTTGATTAAGCCAGAAGGGCAGAAGTTGAAGAATGGCTAATTTACAGCTGTCTCAGAATCTTGGTATGATGTTAATAATTTACGATTTGCTCTCCTTTGCTGGACTAAGCTCATGTTGTTAAAAATAGTAAAACAAAGCAATTAAGGGTGGAAGGAAAAGTTTTGGTCCTATAATTGTTAGGAATTTAGTCTGGTAGGCAACACACTGTGTCAAGAGCTACAGTATCTAAAACACCACAGTCCACAGGTAGTGGTGCAGAACCAGCATTTATGTCAAGGACTTGTGAAACAGAGCAGAGGAATTTTCCAAAATGCAGTTGGAGATTTATGACAAGGACTCCGGAGTCCAGTGGTAATCAGAGATGTAGTCTGTCTCTACGGAGGACATCTCTCATCAAAAAGCCCAAATAAGAGTGAATTTTCAGAAGCAGACTTCAGGCATTGAAGGGATTTCTGCAGTGGACATAGTTTCAAAACTAATACTCAAACGTGAGAACAAGAAAAGGATGCTGTTATAAGAATAGAAATCCAAGGTAATACCTAAGCCATAGACAGAATCCCAGCTTACAGAACCAGGCTTCAAAACCGAAGTCGGATCTCTGAACTCTTAGCTGGAACTCTGTAAATACATTTACCTGTACCAGGGACAGGGAAATGGTCAAGCTGGTAAATGGTCAAATTCAGAAATAAGAAACCAGGCTAAGCCGGTCAAAAGATTCTCTTCACCAACTTGGAATTAACGTTTTAAAATAACTATCAGATTAGTTGACCTAAATATTAATTTTATCATAATATTTTGGTTTCATACCACTAAGGCTTCCATTTCTACTGTACACCCAACAATATGTTTCAAACAAGCCATTTATTTAAGAGTGATTTTCCAATGAAAGACTTTTAAATTTGTGATATCTACTACTACAGATTATGAGCTTTTAACAACCACAATAATAAAATTTAGCTCATCACTTTTAGCTCTACTGTTTTAAGGTCATAAAGAAGATAGTAAAAATTTTCCCAAATAAACAAACAGTGTATTAATGGACAGCAGAAGCTTATACCCCTCTATTCTACTCAGTATATTTCTGTTATAATGTTTTCTCCATCTATTTCTATTTACTCAACTCTCATCTGGTGAACACAGTTAAGTGCTTCCTCTTTACTGCTTTCCCCAAATTCCTGTGTACCTAGATTAGAGCATTTATTTGTATTTCATAATAATAATATTAATAATAAGTGTTATTATTATGTCAAGATATCTCTAGAATGGAATCATATAGTGTGTATTTCCTTTGAAAGGAGAGACTTGGTCATACTTTTGCATTCTCAAGTCCTAAGATTGTGCTGACACACAGCAGTTTATGTAAGAATGTTTGTCAAATGAATCAATGACTAAATGAATACATATTTGTTTATTCTTTAATTTTTCTAAAGAACTGTAACATACTATTGGAAAAAAACAAGTAGCCTATAAACATATTTTCCTTGAGCATTACGTAGTCTTTGAATACTTTACTCACTGTAAATTTCCTTTATCGTTCTTATCACCAAGGATTTCAGCGGAAATATCATTGTTTGGAGAACAGCCAGCTGATAATATTATTCCTTCTCAAAGGAAGAAATTTCTTTAAATCTACAAGAATTTTATTCTGTACCTTTGATGTGAAAATTTTATCATCTATTTCTGGGAAAGCTTGCTATGTTATATAAGAATATAAAGAAAGAAATGAAGAGTGGTTACCAGTCTCAACTTTTGCAAACTACAGATTTCAGCTTCAAAGTAGAAACAACAGATTAATTTCTCAAGTCTTGAGTTTTACTTGGAAGAAAAACAACATTGAGATCTTATTTGCATCTGACGGCTCAGTTTTATAAATGGTAAAGCTGTATGCTTGTGCACAGAACTCCGTCTGGGCCTGGCATCTGTGCTCATATACTTCACCCTAAAAGGGGTGGAGAGTTTTCTACCTATATCTGTTTTGGGAAAGATGTCACTCTGAAATGTGTTATTGCCTGCTAACATGTGAATAAAACCTTCGGTCATAACTCTGTAACCCTTTGTTGGTTGGGACAATTTAAATTCTGGCAATTATAATCTTTGTAATGCTAGTCCCTCTTCTGAATAGGTCACAGCTCACAATAAATAATCTACCTCTTCCATGATATCTCCTAATTTGTTCCTTTCCTTAGTACCAGGTAGCTATGCTCTTCTTCAACTTACTATATTTGATTTTTGCATTCCCTTGTCCTTTCTTGAGCATAACTGTGAGCAAAGTGGATATAAGGTAACATTGGCAGGTAAGAAGTCATGCTATCATCTCTCTCGGGAATTATACCATTTTGTAACCTAAGGTTAAGGTTAAGATTGGGGGAAACTAATCATTCCAAGTGACATCTTATATAAAAGACACATCTAATTTTATCGCGTTGTTAAATCTTTATGCAGATGATTAAATCTGTGAATTTTTCCACTGCAGAACAGACACATTATAACCAGCCCCTGCCATCCAAGTCTCTTCAAATTATATACACGCCATATAGTATGTGCATTTCAGACACACACAAACAACACATACACAAAAATCCAAGAAAAACAAATAAATTGATTTAGGAGAAAGAGAGAAAATTTTCTTGTAAAAAATTTTGATATTTTTGTGGTTTTAGGTTGGCAGTTTTAACCTATCTAATTCATCCTTCAAAAAACTCTGGGGTTGGTAGGTGAGCCACAGGTATAATACACATCAACTTCCAAATTCAGAAAATGTGCTCAGATTAGGAAACACACAAGGAGGTTAAGGAGATTGTTATTGCATCAGGTAGCTACAGAATTAAGATGAAAACTAATGTTTCTTTATTCTCAAGATTGGGTCCTCTGGCTAAGGTGGTAGTTCTCAAATGCTACTCAGCTGAACATCTGCATCAGAGTAACCTGGGAGTTTTTAACAATCAGATTTCTATAGCTAACCCAAAGAAATTTTGATTCAGAACATCATGTGTGGGGCCCAGAAATTCGCATTTTAGAAACTTTCCAAATGCTTCTAACATACAGCTAGAGTTGAGAACCAGCAGCAGAAACTTGTTTGTTCTGCTTATGAAACCTTGCAAAAGAAGACACTACATTGTAAATATCCACTATAGATCAGAGGTTTTCAGACTTCAGCAAGAGGCAGATGAATAGCTTGGTCCCAAGGTCCCAATAAATAGAAGCACGAAGAAGTAGCTTTGCTAGGCAGGGGAGTTGATTTAGTCCTTGATAATCTCCATTAAATCACAGAAGCATACAATCTAAGTAAAAACATATTCTCATACAAAACCACCTGAGGCCTAGTTTCCTGACCACTGGCCCCTCCATCCTAGCCCTTTAGTAGGTCCTGCATCTCAGCAATTAATATTTTGAAATTCTGAAGCTTTCGTAATTATCCATTTTATCCTTTCACTTCAGAGTAAATAAAATTAGAGAAATATCAACAATTGAGAAGCCATTAGAAAGATGGAGAAGGCATCACTCAAAATATAATTGCTCAGTGTGTGCTTGAATATATGATATATTCTCCAATTGTTAGGTGTATTATATCTATAAGATAAAGTTTGTTAATTGAATTTCTTAAATCTTCTATAGCCTTAATTATTTGTTGTCTGTTAAATATATTATCTCTAAGAGATGCCTAAAATCTCCCATTAGTGAAGATTTGTTCATTTTGCTTTGCAATAATTTCAAATTTTGAGAATAGACTATTCAATGTACATACTTTCAAGAATCTTATGCTTTCTCGGCAACTTATTTCATTTATGATTATGTAACAAGCCTCTCTATCCCTGACAACGTTTCTTCCTTAAAGTCTATCTTGGTAATATAAGTATTTCTTACTAATTATCTGGTTTGTCTTTTATTTCTCTACGTCTGAGCTTTCTCTGTCATTATATTTAAATGTGTATTTTATAAGTGGCATATAGCTGAATTTATTAAAACCTAATTTTTACAATCGTTTTTTAACTGGAAAGTTTAATTGATACATGATTACTATAATTACTGATGTATTTAATTATTTTCATTTGACTTTGTGCCATTGGGTTTGTTTGTTTGTTTGTTTGCTGCTTTCCTGTTTTTTACTAAACTAAGTTTTCTGCCATTCTTTTTCCCCTCTGTACTCGATTTTAATCATACATCGCACTTGTATCCTTTTACTGGTTACATACATACTTCACTTCAGAAAATTCAAAAATTACTGTCTTTCTTATGTCTTCATATTGACAAAGATTGTTTTTGAAAGAAGGTCATTTCCCTGGAAAAAACAATCTTAGCAAACTGTTGAATTTTCCAATAACTGAAGGTCACAGTATACTGATATAGGCAATAGTAATTTTGAATTGAGTCAATTATGTAGCTTTATTTTATGCTGGTGAAGAAGAGACTGGAAGATACCATGGGAACCTTCTGAGGGAAAGGAGGAAGGCATGAGACCCTCAGAGGTTCAGCAAGTCTACTTTGGAGGCTCCCCGAAGACTGTAGTTGCTCTCCAATCCCCTTAGGTTGGATCTTCCTCTTCCTCATGTTCTAGCAAGGGGCAAACTGAGGAGGTACAAGTAACTCTCCACAGACTGCCTGTATATTACTTAGAGCCCCCGTTCTAGGAGGGCAGGAGGGAGGTCCCAAGGGGAACAGATGTGGCACTGCAGCTGTAATTTGAGGCATGGACATACTCTTTGCTTGGGAAATGTGACTCTTCACAAATCCTCCAGTAGGTTTCCCCTCCCTATTGAGTGACTAGCTTTGCTATTCTTTTTTGAAATTCAGCTTATCTCCAAGTCTTCTGTTTCCTGGTCCTCTTCCAGCTCTTCATTGGCTTCTTGCACAATTTTCTCTTCCAGCTGTCTCTGCCCTGCAAATGGGTCCACCAGTCTGTCCAGCTCCAGGGACCAGAGACATTATTGAGGACATTGATATCTCTGCTATTTCTGCAGCAGCAGATTCTGAACAGAGCCATAATGATATCCAGACAGGCACTCTGTTCCCAATGGAGCACCAGCCTCTGGGAAGGATTCTAACCAGCTGGGTTCTGGCAGCTGGCTGTCTCTACAAGGTCAAGATAGGAAATGAAGAAAGAAATCAGAGTTAGGAATGTGGGACAGGGTTCAGAGTTATTACACAGATTTACTCAATGTGTTGTTAGAATGACTTCAGTGGCAGGAATCAAAAAACCTAACTAAAATTGGCATAGGCAAGACGGATATTGATTGATTTATGGTTTCAAAAAATCTCCAATGGGGCTATTTTAAGTGATACTTAATCTAGCAGCTTGAAATACATAACAAATACTCATTTTTTTTTCTCCTTTCCAGCTCCACTCCTTCTGTTTTATTTTATTTGGGCAAAACCTCACCTTACTGTCCCAAGAAGACTGCCAACAACTCCCTGAGCTATATCTTCATCACTTGTGTCCACAGTAGAAAAAGATGATTCTTGACTCAGCATTCTAAGAAAAAGTTCCGGGGCACTTGAAGTCACCTGTCTGTACTGGTTCAGTCACTCTGAGCTAGGGAACAAAATGCTCTGGTTGTTTTAGTCCTGCAGGTGATGCTTGCCTGGAGCAGAAGTATAGTCATTTTCCCCGAAACTACATAGATCTAAATTTTGAGAATCAAATGATGCTAATCAGGAAAAAGCTGGTGCTGACAGAGATAGCAAAATGTCCATTATGCCCAAATAAATACACTCATCAGTCTCTTAGTAGCTATGAGATCTCCCTTTTTTTTCCCCCCACCTCAACCGAGCATACCCTTTTGTGGTTTCTCTGAAAAAATTATCAGTATGACTCTACTCTCTTCAGTCAATGCTCTTCCTCTTTAGCCATCCCATACCCATGTCTCCAGAAAAAGGAATCATACCAGAAATAACATGAGATTTCATTAAGTATACATACTTTTTCATTATCTGGGAGCCCCTTTTTTGATCAAAGGGTCTGAATGGACTAATATACGTGCATAAAAGTCACTGTCTATGAATTAAGGACTGTAAGGACTGTATCTTTGTTTTGTTTGGAATATTTTTCCATTTTAGAGAAAACAGCTTTATTGTAATTATAACCTTGGATATGCCTAATAATAAATATTGACATAAAATAAGTATCAAGTCAGCTAATTGTTTGTTCTTCTCAATCGTAGGTTTATAATTTCCTGGAGTATAGAATACTCTAGAAATTAGTATCCAGGAGCATCCATTTACGGTTGTACTGTCTTTAAGTAAAATAGTAAATCTCTACAGAGAGAGAAAGGGAGAGAGAGAGATAGAAACTTTTTCTCATGCCTTCATACGTCTTGTATTCTCAAAAGAGCCACACACTCAGTTCATGCCAAACAGGTAAATCTTGCTAAAAAGTCATTTCAGATAAAATCAGATAAAGTTTAGTTTAGTAACCATGCAAGCCAAAATGCTGTTAGTAGAGCAAAATATGCTAATCACTAACGTACTTTTACACCTTAGGCACAGTGAACTAGACTCTTTCTTGCAGAAGCTAGATGACAGTCACACTGCATGCCACAGTAACAATTTCAGAAGTATAGATGTACAGGATGGTGCAAGGTCAAGAAAAACCTTAAAACCCTGCAGTTTGGACAATGGATACTCAATAAATCTGAGAACCCTTTTTTCCAATAGGTGTGTTAAAGTCCATTTGAGAAAGAGGCATGACAATATGAACGATGAGAGATGAACAGGAGTAAAACTGGCAGGTATTAATTGGCTTGAGTTTACCCCTGTCTCAAATGCTTACAATTTCCAAGCCCACTTATACTTCAGCTGAGGCTACTCGAGGTACTAGTGACACAGTCTGTGTCTTTCACACAACGGCTCTCATTCAGCCTTCTTGCCTTATAAATCCTGTGTCCATGTCAGCACAGGAGCTCCAACTTCCTGCTGGGGAGAGCCCTGGTGACCCCAGGACTCATCAGCTCTTGGTGCTTGTCAATGCTGCCAAGTCTGCAGCTTGGCCCAGACTCAAAAGTGTTAGTTCCTTGGATGATCATGGGCCAAAGCCTCAGCTGGAGAGGAAATGCTGGGCAGCATCTTTTCTCATAGATAAGATTTAATGAGTCCAGAGGATGTGTGATTAAAGGAAGCTCACAGGAAGTTGGGCTGGAGCTTTCTGATGATTGTTTAAATGGTGTTTAGTCATTTGAGTCAAAAAATTAAACACATAAAAGAATAAAGGACAGTTATTTGATTCACATTATAAAGGCTAAACCATTGGGTTTGAGATTGGAAGGCTGGAGAAATAGTGGAGGATAGTTGAAGAGTGAATAAAAGGTAGTTACTCATAATTAATTACCACAGTTCCAAATTGATCACCAGTCTCTAATAAACTCAGTAGCTATTTGATGATTACTTGAAATTATAAAACCTGTGGCCAAAGGAAGCAAATTTTAAAAGGAAACATGTGTCTTATTTTTTTTATATCCAGGAGGAGGTACAATGAGAAGTGGGAATTTAGGCTTAGAGAAATAAATTGCTGAAAAGTGTTAGTGCTTTAAATAGACAAACCAATATAATGTACCCTAGTGGGAATTTGAAAACGTAGTGTCAGAAACTTATGCAGTTTAACCCATGGGGATTTTTACATGAATACATGTATTTTAGGACCAGAGACAATTTGATGTTTTTATGCGGCTGCCAGCAACATAAAAGACCATAATTATAGGAACGGTTCTGAATGAGTGTAAACTCAGTTCTCCCCATGTTTTCATAAGCATGATATGGTGAGAAAAAGAGTAAATTAGTCAGGAAACCTGACGTCTGGGGTTGGAATTGGCACTTAGGAATTTTAAGTCTCATGAAAGCCACTTCTGCCTGACAATTGCTTTCTCAAATAGAGTTTGAATTAGATGTCCTTTAAGAAATAGTGTAGTTCTAAATTTTAGTAGTTTCAACAGATTAAACTGCTACTAGTAATTGTGTTGCAGTTTTACTTAGTTAGTTAAAATAGCTGTCAGATTATCTGTACAGAAACCAGCTCTTACTAAATACCATGAATGC
>NW_011888962.1:1907963-1928983 GCF_000151845.1 Pteropus vampyrus
CTTCCTGCTGGGGAGAGCCCTGGTGACCCCAGGACTCATCAGCTCTTGGTGCTTGTCAATGCTGCCAAGTCTGCAGCTTGGCCCAGACTCAAAAGTGTTAGTTCCTTGGATGATCATGGGCCAAAGCCTCAGCTGGAGAGGAAATGCTGGGCAGCATCTTTTCTCATAGATAAGATTTAATGAGTCCAGAGGATGTGTGATTAAAGGAAGCTCACAGGAAGTTGGGCTGGAGCTTTCTGATGATTGTTTAAATGGTGTTTAGTCATTTGAGTCAAAAAATTAAACACATAAAAGAATAAAGGACAGTTATTTGATTCACATTATAAAGGCTAAACCATTGGGTTTGAGATTGGAAGGCTGGAGAAATAGTGGAGGATAGTTGAAGAGTGAATAAAAGGTAGTTACTCATAATTAATTACCACAGTTCCAAATTGATCACCAGTCTCTAATAAACTCAGTAGCTATTCGATGATTACTTGAAATTATAAAACCTGTGGCCAAAGGAAGCAAATTTTAAAAGGAAACATGTGTCTTATTTTTTTATATCCAGGAGGAGGTACAATGAGAAGTGGGAATTTAGGCTTAGAGAAATAAATTGCTGAAAAGTGTTAGTGCTTTAAATAGACAAACCAATATAATGTACCCTAGTGGGAATTTGAAAACGTAGTGTCAGAAACTTATGCAGTTTAACCCATGGGGATTTTTACATGAATACATGTATTTTAGGACCAGAGACAATTTGATGTTTTTATGCGGCTGCCAGCAACATAAAAGACCATAATTATAGGAACGGTTCTGAATGAGTGTAAACTCAGTTCTCCCCATGTTTTCATAAGCATGATATGGTGAGAAAAAGAGTAAATTAGTCAGGAAACCTGACGTCTGGGGTTGGAATTGGCACTTAGGAATTTTAAGTCTCATGAAAGCCACTTCTGCCTGACAATTGCTTTCTCAAATAGAGTTTGAATTAGATGTCCTTTAAGAAATAGTGTAGTTCTAAATTTTAGTAGTTTCAACAGATTAAACTGCTACTAGTAATTGTGTTGCAGTTTTACTTAGTTAGTTAAAATAGCTGTCAGATTATCTGTACAGAAACCAGCTCTTACTAAATACCATGAATGCATAATACTCTGAACAGGGACTTAGTTTTGTAGAATGCAACTCTATCCATTCCCACTGCTTGTGCTTTTTGCCTTCTTGCCTCTGTTCTTATGACTTAATTTTTTTTTCTATTAAATAAGCCTGTAGAGGAGATATGCATCGTAAGAAATGTATAATCGTTGAAATTCTCTAAGGTAAGCTTTAAGACTCCCATTTTATAGATGAAGAAACTGAGGCTAAGGCAATTGGCCTAAGGTCACAATGCTAATCAATAGAAAAGCAGAGATTTTAACTCAGGATGCTTCAGAGTCCATGTTATCTTCCAAAGACCAGCTGCTCTAGCCAAGGATCCTTAGGAAATAGGCTATAAGGCAATTTTAAAATATTGTGATTCCCTGTCTGCCACCCCGCAAACTTACTCTCATGACAGTGCAGGCTAACAGGGCTCAAGAATCTTGGTTACACTACATGCAAATTTGCCATCAACCTATGGAGACTTGAGGAATGGTAAAGTACCACACATTCCCTGTTATTTTGAGATTTTAAATACCATTCAAACAACTCGATTTTTTTTAGTCGTGAATATATTCTTTGCTTGGAAATGCAATTTTTGTTCTTATTGGTTGTTTGCTTACTTGATGTAAGTCAGTTTGTACAGTAGCCATAAAACATTTTGTGATGAAATTAATTGATACTTGTAATCTGATTCTACTTTTCTTATATTTAGCCATCTCTAGATTTGAAAACCACATCTCTCAGAGTAAAGACCAGGTTACCAGGTGCCTTGTGAAAACTTCCTGGTTGCCCTTCAGTGAATCCCAACTATCTCACTTCTCACGTGGTGGGGAGGGAGATGAAGAACAAAGAGTGTTTATTATAGGAAGATCTTCACTTCCTTTAGGCGGGGACACAGCAGAAGCTCTGTGTGACTTCCAGTTAGAAAAACTAATCCAGGAATCTGCACACCGACAGGTTTGTTTTCATGAATTTCACCTCCCCCTGCCTCCACCCTCTGAAAAAATACAACAAGAATATGTATGTTAACTCTTTTAAAAAGAATACGGAGAAAATGTATACAGTGCAGGAAAATAATTTCACTCTCAGGGAAATATAGAGAAGCAGAAAAAACTGAGTAATTGTCACTTTGGTTTGCATCTCTGTGATACTGAATTTAATCTTTTGCCCAACATTAAAAACAAAACAAAACAAAAAACAAACAAAAACTCCCCTGCATTTTCCTAAAAGAAAAATAGCCTGATTATTTAACAGGGTATATATTTTAGTTCTAAGAGAAACTATAGCTGTAGAAATATAAATCAGTGGCACCTGTATGTGGGTGAAAAATTAAACAGACAAGCATGCCTGGAGAGGAAGCCATGGTACTTGTTCCCATATCAGTTCCTACAGACATTCATCACACTAGTCGTTTCAATATTGTGAACAGTAAATGTGCTACCACAAATGTCTTCTTTCTCACTTGGCATCACAATCCCCATTCAGTTAGTTTCCTCATCTTGTAGGATGTCATGATCCCCTAGCCCAGGGCTGCTGAGAGCCACAATTGGATTGCTTCTACCAATAGACAGTGGAATACCAAGAGGAAAGTATCACAAGGACAGGGATTATTTTATAATTAAGATAAATCCTGGCATGAAAAAGATGGGTTTTTAAATTATGCTTTAGGACTTAATGGAACTATGATTGATTTTCAGAAAGACCTGCTTTTGTTAAACTTGACATTCTGAGCTCTAGAGAGACACTCACAGAAGAAACTCTCTTCCCAGCCCACCTGTCTAGAGCTGGCCTCACCCTGATTGTCTGGCAGAGGAATGGGTCACCCATGGCTCTTGTGTGTTGACTACACCTTAGGAACATGCTTGCAGGCTACGGTTAAACTATTGCTCTCCTAGGAAGGTTCTAGGAGAACTTTCATAGGCCTATGCCAGGAACCCATTGATAATGACACATCAGGGGCATCTGCCTTATGCAAGTCATCCCAGGCATTACCATTTGGGAGCAGGTTTGTGGTGACCAGGATGGCTTATCGCATAAAGACAAAGATCGTTGCAAGTTAAAGTTCAAAAATGAATAAAACCGCACATAGGCACACTGTTCAGGGTTCTCTATCTATGTGTCTATCTATCTATCATTTATCTATCTGAACTATTATCTATTTATAACTATCTATTTACTTTGCGAGACTGCAACTCTATCCTTTTGCATGTGCTTTTTTTTTGCCTTGTTGCTTCTGTTCTCATGCTGTGTCCACTAAATAAGACTGCAGAGAGGACATTGATTTATTTAAACTAAACTTTCAACATATCTTGGGAGGAAAAAGGGAATGTACATTATACTTGGTATACCACTCAGAGCAGTATTCCCTTTCTGTGTGTGTGTACTGCAGTGTGGGTGTGATAACACTTTAACTATGAGGTTGTCTTCAGAGGTAGTAAGTTACCCATTAATCGAGGTGTTCAAGTATAAACAAGTTGGCTACTTGGTAAAGATGTGGCAGAGGGAAATTTTTTAGCAAATGAATACTAGTTCATTCACATGTGTCTACAGTACTTTTTAATCCTTAATATGTATCAAGGACAATGTTATATTACAGAGGTTATTGACTAAATTAGCTGACATGTAAGAATTCCAATTTTCTAGAATATGCTCTGCCTCTGTCCTTGTCTCATCTATAACTCTACCTAGTTATAGATGTTAATGAACTAAAGAGATCACATATTCCCTATTAACAAAAAAAAATCAAGCATATAATTCCAATATAGGTATACACATATTATACCATTATTTAATTTGTAAAGGCACAAAATACACTAAGGTTAAAGTTCATGGTTAACAGCATAATTTATATTGCAGATATAAATTAATATTTTAAATAGTCCTATTATTATTTTTGAAATTTTTGATTATATGCTTATGAAACCTCAGTTAATAAATGTTTGGTGTCTGCTCTGCTATTTTCTGCTGCCTCCACATTCCTGGACTTGCATTATCAGTATTACCTTAAATTCTGTTATCTATTTGTGATGATTAACTTAGTTACAACTATATAACATTATCTGTAAACACACTGAACTTGAGTAAACTGCACCATGTCCCAACATGCAGAACACAAGTGAACAGATGGCATTTGCACCGCCCACTCCTGCAGTGGCTAGATTTCCTCACCATCCTCCTGTGGTGTGACAGCCAATCAGGGCTGGCTCCATGGGCCTACAACCAGTGCAGCCCCATGGGTCCTGTGCTCAGGAGAGGCCCACCACTGCCATGATATTCTGCAGTCACAGTAATCTTAAAACTATTATATTTTTATCTTTGACTTTGTGTTTTGTCTGCTGCTAATGTGGGCGTATTTGCCTTAAAAAATAGTCAGAGAAAGTGGTTTAGAAATTTTGAGGAGAGATGAAATTACCTTCTCAAAAATTTGTGGGGTGAGGTAGAGGGTTGAGGGCATTGGGAACTGATTAGGGCAATAGAGTAGGGCTGCCTGGCAGTGCCAGGGCTCCCTTGGGATTTGTGATTCTAAATTTGTCATCGTGTTTTTGAGATTTTCTCCAGTCATGTTCATCCACACAGGTATAAATGGAAAGTTGCTGAAGAGTTAAATTTGAGCAGGGTTAAAAGTTTTATAGCTAAACACAATAGAGAAAAACAAGTACACAAGAAGTTATGAAATCTAAGTTGGGTAAGAAAGAAAGTGATGACCTCACAGGAAAAGTCAACAATGAACTCATGGACTGAAAGCCTAACGGGTTTGAAAAAAATCTTTCAATTGGCAAATAAGAACAAGTTGGTTGGGAAGACAAAAAAATGCTAGGCAGTAGAGAGGCAGCAGTTGAAATCAAGACTTTGGAGGAGGCACAGTTATTGGTCATTACGAGGTCTGGAATTTGAGCATGAGAAGACATTGCTGAGGTGGAAGAGAGACATGAAATGCAGGTGAAGAGGTTCAGACACAGCCTAGGGTGCCGAGGAGTGTGTTTTGTGTCATTCTCCCAAAGCAATGACAGCAGTACTGGGGGAGAGTAGGGAGGAGAACTGAAATATTAGATGAGTGATGGTAACCGGGAGGAGCCATGGGTGTTTCGACTGATGCTGTGCATGTCAAAGGAGCTGGATAGCTTGAGTGGAGGAAAACCATCACCCTAACATCGGGCAAATGTATGGAGGGAGAAGAAATTCTCTTCCTATTGAAAAGTGAAAGGAATTTTAGAGTAAGGGGAAGGGAAGAATAAGGATTCTTTACCAAGGAATGAGAAGTAAGTGAATAGCAAAGAAAAATAAAGTCTTTTTAAAATCATTTCAAATGTCTTGTTAATTCCCTCAAAGATTAGGTCTGTCACAGTTCTACTCAGAGTAAGGAAATTATGTCAGGTTAGCTGTGTCAGTAAAACTTGCTTTTTCTCCATATTGTCTTCTGTCGAATCACACATCACCAAGCTGAGATGCCACGGGGATCATTAACAACATGCAATCACTTTACATTCAATAATTTTAATCTGATTATATCATCTGAATCTAAATGTGGAAGAGAAAAGAAATATTACATTCTGTTCAGCAAGCAAACATTTTTTGAGTATCTTCTATAAGTAAAGCACTGTGCTAAATGATGGGGAATGTAAAAATAGACAAGATTCTATTCCTGTCCCAAGGACTTCCTTGACTCTAGACAGTGAAATGGTGTCATGGCAATTGGAAGCACATGTATCTTCCAGCAGTTCAACAAGGAGAGGATGAGAGTATCTCATATTCAGTTTCTAACTATAATTTGGCCGCTCTGATGAAGAAGTCAAAACCCATACCTGCAGTGGAGTATTGGACTTCATTTGCATCTCAAAGTGGTTGCAGTCTCTAGAGTTTAGTGCTGTTGGGAGTGGGTTCCAGTGACCCAGGAGAGTCTGAGATGGTCACAGTTGTCAGAAAGCAAGACAGTGGTGCCAGCAGCCACAACTCTCCATTGAGCAAGTTTCATTAGCAAATGGAATAAATTTGGGGACTCTCACAGAATGGATCCCATTGAGAATTGCTTCTTAACACTGCCATTCCCAAATTCTATAATTTATCATGACATGTAGTTACATCCCAAGGCTATGCTTACATGAATTTGTTTTACTGTGTCTGTCTTCAGGACTGATATTCAAACTGAAACATTAAGCATGAATCTATATCCTCTACCACGATAACCAACAACAAGGAACACATCTGTCCAGCTGTTCTGAATCATTGGCCACGTTGCCAAGACTGTTCAGATTTTCTAGCTAAAGAATTTACTTATCTACAACAGATGCCTATTTTTTGTTATGTGCCATAAAATAGAACCATATAGGGTCACTGAAATACTAGAATATTGCAGGTTTAATATGTTATTTTTTAACTAGCTTCTCTAATAAAAATATCATAATAAACCTGAGTGTTTAGGGAATACAATGTCTTAAGCTTTTAAAAGTTATTTATGGTTTATCAGAAATGTTTTCCTTCTCTCGCTTTACCACACTACTAATATCAACCATAATTCTGGATGCTATTTTATTGTAGAATCATAGATTTAGGGCTGGAAAGAACCTTGGAAATGATGATACTGGTTTCATTGACATCAATATCACACAGCAATTTAGTGGCAGAGTCAAATTTAAAAATATAAGATGGTGTAAGAAAAGCCCAAGAAGATCCTCTAGATTATTATTTTTCTTTACTAAATTTCCAATAGTAATGTCCTTGTATGGATGACACTTTCACTAAAAATTAAATACAGAAATATATTTCAGACTATTTGAGAGCTGTGATTGGTCACAGAATATGGTAATTTTTCTTTAATGAATATTTGAAGATATTTTTGTTTCTTGATTATTTTTAATTTTAGCTAGTGTCACTATTTTTAAAAATTTGAAAGCAAAGTTAGTTTTGGCAGCAAGCAGAAAACCAGGGTTGCTTTGAGTTATACATGGACTTCTTGATGTTTTTATCAATTTAAATAAAAATTCTACAGCTCCCTTTGGATGACTTTTACAAGGTCATTGCATATGGATGAGTCATCACACTGCTACTGGAAAGTGACTTTAGGAATAAGCCATACAGAGGTTTGAAAGAGCCTTGTTTCTCACTATGACAGTTATGCAAGTGGAAAGAATAGCCTTGAATCCAATGAAATAAATAGCATGAGCCAGGACAATTCAGCAACCGAACAGAATATTTACCTCCTGAAAATGAACCTATTTATTTCTATTAACTATATAGTTTTGCATTGGCAATATTTATGTACTTCCAGGCAAAGAGGTTTGCTAAAATAATCTTAATTAATATGTATATGCCTATAGTTACCAGCATCTCGGATCTCAGCTGTTTGGCCAATTATATCATTAATGAGGCAGATATCAAATTTAGACAAATTCCTAAAGCACTAAGCTTTGGAAGTGTGAGTTTATTATTCAGTACTAAAAGTCCATTTCAGACCATAGGTATACATGGATAAGAGTTTATTTTGTTACTCAATATGTCCTCAATATTTCATTTTGTTATTTAGTTTGTTTAAGAATATTTAATAATAGAATTCACACACATCAGATTTCCATTGGTGCAACCATCATTTCTGGGTCATGGAAAAGAACTGGATGCTTTCATAGAAAAACAAAAGAGAACAGTTTTATTCTCACCAAACAATGTATTATGATTTTTAAAACTGCTGCTTCTCAAGTTCTAATTGGTCAACTTCCTAATTTTGTCATTCTCTTGGGCACAGTCTTAAGAGTTCTCAAATACCCCTTAATTCTCAGGAACATCATTTTACACTTCCAGGGAAGACCTTAAGTTTCAGTGCTATTATTTAGCTCTTGGAGGAGAGAATATCATGGTAACAGAATTTTAACAGAGAGTTTCCCATGGAGACAATCTGTTTACAAGGGCCCGAGCAAAATCAGGATCATTTTAAGGACCAGGACTATAATCATAGCCTTGTCCTTGTTCTGGATACAAGATTAATCTATGATCCATTCACAAATCCCTTCAGAGCTTCCTTGAAATTCTCTCACAGATCAAGCCTATTATAATATAGGTCCTTAGAAAGTTATTGCCAGAAAAGACCTTGGAAATCATCCAGTCTAACACCATTTTATACAAGAACACTGAGACAGACATTAAAGGATGAGAGAAATAAGTCAGCATTTCACAGTAAGTTGCCCTGAGCCAAGGCTGATTCGCAAGCCCCTCACTTCCTGATCTGCGATCTTGTCATCAACAACTATAACGATCCCAGGCACCATAACTCATACCTGCACGAAGCCTATCTAATACATGTATTTTTTTCTGTAAGGCAGATTACAGTCTTCTTGCACTTAGAAACACTAGACAAGCCTCTCAGCATGATGCCCAAGGATGATTTTAAACAGCGAATCAATAAAAAGAACAAAAATTCAAAACACATGGTACTAAATAGATCCTTAAAAGCACACTTGTTTATAGTATGAAAGCCGAAACAAGAAACTATCTCCTCCTCAGCTGGGACCCCATGCATCAGGTGACAGCTTTTTCACCACTCTGTAGCATGTGCACCTCCATGAATGATCAATAAAGAACTTGGAGTATAGATCTGGGGGGTACAAATAAACAATAGCAAGTGGGTGAATTCGCAGATATGGAATCTGTGAATAATGAGAAAGAACTACAATTAAATTATTTATTAAATTAATCATAATTATTAAATAATAATTCAAATTAAAAATACAATAAAAAATTTAAAATTAAACACTCCTTAAATGTTCACTAGTTTAAAATAAAATGAAATTTGATCCCTGCCCTTATGGAGTTCACAATCTAGTCTCAAAGGTAAAGAGTAAACTAACAAACATAAAATATATGATTTTTAAATATAATTGTATGAAGAAAAAGAATAGGGCATGAGGAAGCATAATGAAGTGGGAAAGTTTTATCCTGGATGATCAGCAAAAACTGAAGTTTTGCTTCCAAACTGGGCACAGGAAGTTATCAATAAGAATGTTAACTCAAGAAGAACCTAGAAAATACACACATGCACATACACACACATCAAGTCTCCTTAAAAGAGTTTACCTTCCGTCCCTGCCCCTCCCTTTCACACTGGAAACAACATTCTATTATAAATACACACTCAGGTCATTGCAGGAGGAGGATAGAGCAATGTAAAAATTCAGTTTTTGTATTTATCAACTAAGAGATGCTAAAATAGATTTTTTTGGGGTACAAATTAAAAGTACAATAATGAGGGAAAATCGAGTCAAAGATTTTCTGAAAAAAAAAAACCATGTCAGATCCTTATCACAGAAGCAGATTAATACATTTTGGAGTTGAAATGGGCTTTAGAAATAAACACCTTCCAACCACCTTCTCTTACAGAGGTGGGATCTGAAGCACATTTGCTCAAGGTTACAGAGATAATTGCTTGCAGGATCTGTATAAAATAGATCAGTTTTAGATGACAAATTCACTTGGAAGAAGACATACATTTATATGTCACAGACTTAATAAATTTTTAGTGTTTGTTAAAAGTTGAATTGTTAAAGTACACATATGATATGTTTAAATGTCAGTCGAATACATTTTAAAAATGGAATGTATTTTTTAAATGTCTAATTAATGATTCATTTCTTACTAATAGGTAAGTACTCTGGCACTTTCTATCCACCACCAAACACTGATGAGAGAGCTTTAAGCAAAGATTCTTTTTCTTACCTAACCTGAGTGCTGTACAGCAAAGAACTTAGAATTGTGTTGGGCTTCCTCAAAATCACCTCTAAGCATGGAACCAATAATATGCGATAAGGTTTAAAAAAGTTAAACTGTCTAAAAAGTCTTCTATATTAGCTTTTATCCTTACTGAAGATATCATTATTCTCCATGGACTAATAATTATAGATCAAAACTATTCAATTTAAGAAATAAAGAGCTTAGAAATGCTTTAAGGATAGCAATAAATAAATAACTCATTAGCAAATAAAAAGACAATGAACTGGGAAAAAACATTTGCAACATAACTCAAGTGATTAATAACTCTAATATAAAAATAACTTCTAGATATGGGAAAGAAGATATTTATCCCTGCCGAAAAATGAGCTGGATAAACAGACAGTTAAACCAAGAAAAAAGAAAAGAAATACAAATTACCGTTGACCATATGAAAATATAGTCAACCTTACCAATAAGAGATGATTAAAATTAGAGTACATTGAGAACCCATGCCTTACCTATCAGACAGGCAAAATTTTATGTGTGGAGGAATAGGCACTTTCGAAAGTTGTTGGTGGCAATGTAAATGATAAAACCTATGGAAGGGAATTTGACACTGTCTTCCAAAACTACATAAGCATTTTACCCTTTGACTAGCAATCCCATTTCTAAGAATCCTTCCAAAGTACCATGGCAAAAATGCAAAATGGTGTGTTTACAAACTTTTCATAGCAGCTTTGTTTGCAATAGCAAGACTAGAAACTGTCCAAATGGCCATTTGTTTCCTAAGGTTGCCACAACAAATTACCACAAAGTGAATAGCTTAAAACAACAGAAACTTACTGTGTCACAGTTCCAAAGGCTAGAAGTCTGAGATCAAGGTGTCAGCAGGGCCATGCTCCCTCTGAAAGCTATAGGGAGGAATCCTTTGCCTTTTCTAGCTTTCGGTATTTGTTAGCAATCTTTGGTGTTTCTTGGTTTACAGATGTATAAATCCAATCTCTGCCTCTTTTGCCACATGGCCATCTTCCGCCTCTGTGTCTTCTTTTCTTATAAGGACACCAGTCATATTGAATTAGAGTCTACCTAGTGTATGAGTATGATTTCATCTTACTTGATTATAGCTGCAAAGATCCTGCTTGCAAATAAGGCTGCCTTCAAAGGTACCAAGGGTTAGGACATTTTTTGTGTGTGTGTGAAGATGCAATTAAACCCATAACAGTGGTGGGTAGATTTAATAAACTAAAGTACATTAAAACAATGGAAATTTAATCTATCATAGGTATGATTAATATATATACTAATAATTTCTAAAATATATTATTAAGTAAAAAAAAGGCACAGTGAAGAAAAATGTGCATAGTATGCTACTCTTGAATTATGCTTGGATATGCTTATGTATTTATTTTAAATTATAAAATAATAATAATAAGTTATCTAAGTAGGGAGAAAGTAATATGGAAGAGAAGAAACAGAAGTTAAACTTCCATGGATATCCATTGCTTTGTAGATTTGATTTCAGAACCATGTAAATATTTCACAGAATTACAAAAAAAAATTGAAATTTAAAAAGCAAACCCTAAAAACATAAAAAGCAAAATGAAATAAAAATGAATCTGTATTTCCAATTGATGGAACTGATATAGGAACTATTTTGAATAACTATAAAATGCAGTAATTTGAAAGTACACCCCTCAGAACAAAGAGTATAAAATTTTTGAAACTGTTTTTCAGCATTCATATTATTAGTGGTAGTATTAAGCCTGTTATGTGTGTCACAAATATATTAAAGAAATAAAGCAATTGAATAATTATGTTGGCGTGATTACAAACCAGGGTTTTGTCTGGAAGAAAGTTTATACAAGATAAGATAAAGTTTAAGTAAAAATTATATAGTTATTAATTTCAAGTGGAGGTAAGATAATGATGGTATAGTGGTTATATTTAAAAGAGAGGTTCTTATCTTTAAGGGGCAAACACTGAAATACTATAGATGAAATAATACCATTTCTGGGACTTGTTTCAAAATAATCAGAAAGGAGGAAGTGGCAATTTGTATAAAATAAACAAATTGAGCATGAGTAGATAAATGTCGAGCTGGGTTATGGGTACATGGGGAAGTCATTATACTATTGTCTCTACTTTTGTATGTTTGAAATTTTTCATAATATATTTTCTATATATACTACATTCATTATATATGTATATGATAAGTATATATGATATAAATGTGAATGTGCATATCTCTTCTAAATATTTCTATATTCATATATACATACCAGTACATATATCTAGTAAGAACAATAAAAATGTATAGGCTTTTGATTGACCCATTTGCCCTGTCATTCAACTCATTGGCATTGAATTTACATAGTGTTTTGACCAATTATTACCCTGCCCCTATGGGCAGAAATGTCAATTATAGTCACCAAACTAAACACTCACCTTCTCTTTGGAATACTTGCTACATATATGGGAATTCCATAGGAAAACAATAGAAACTCTAGTTATTTCCAGTTTTGATTTAATTCCTCAGCCCCAAGCACTCCAAGTTTCCTGATTCCAAGTGTAATGTAGGTATGGCAACCACAGTTGTGTGGGACTGTGGGTGTTCTCTTACTGAATTTATGCAATAGTACTGAAATATGTCACCATTAATACTTGTTTCTCTCCCAGGCAACACCAGCTGCCTTGTAGGTTTGATCTAATTAAATGTTGTATCTTTTTACTCTGATCTTTTACCCACCAAATTAATTTGTTCTTGAGCAGTAAAGTTTAATGACTCTAAAGTGTGATAATGAATCAGATAAATTAACTCTCCTCCCCTAGGAGGGAATGAGTAAGAATTTGGAGAAGGAAATTCGGTTTGGGGGCTACTCTAGTAAAAGTCCCTCCATGAGAAACATAAGACCAGAAATATAGAGGCTCCACTCTCAGACTTCTATAAACCCTTTCACCTCTTCTCCTCAGGGTCAGTGCTTTGGTTATTACTGAATCTCCATTTTCTCATCTTCGATTTACATTCCTATTTTGTTTTAAATGTATGTGTATGTACATACGTTTATGCACATTTATTCGTGTCAAGGTCTAGGTGATGATAAACTTTAATAGGACGGATGTATTTGTTCTGCCTTGACCTATTTATAAAGGACAGATTCCTGCTGGGGGAGTTTCTGTCTTCCATAAGATTCTCCATTTAACTTTTATTATTCTTTCCAGGAGTGTTAATACTAAGAACATTATTATTTTTTTTATAGTGATTCTGTGCTGTAATATTACTATCAAGATTCTCACCAAGAAAGTTTCTGGACCAGAGCTAAGAAGGTCAACGGAATATGCTAGAAACCAAAAGTGGGCTGTTGGTATCAGAAACAATCTGTTAAAATTTAAATATAAAATAAATGTTCTGTATTTTACATACACCCTGACAATGATTTGAGCTTATCCCGTGACCATCTGGATTAAACAAAAGCTTAGCTGAGACTCTCTCAAAAACTACCTGTGCCCCTAGGATCCTCGGGTCTAAAATAAAATGGTGAGTAGGAAACGGTGAGTTGATCGTGTCCACCTGATGGGAGAAACCCCATATGGCTCTTCCCCATCTTACAGTCTCTCTATTCTATCATAAAATGCACTAACTGTTTCTGCTCAAAACTCAGTGTATCTACCAAATTCCTAGGGGTCTGACTTCCCCTTTCTTGGAGCTTTCTAAGAATCGAAGCAGCTCTTAGAGTGAGAAAGATTTGAGTACCTTTGGACAAGGTACTCTTCACCTTGAGTGGAGCTGTGATCAATAGTGAGTACTTGTCATTAACAATCCAATGTGACCTGAACATCGAGTATATCATCCGCCTATTAGACATGCCAACATGTAAAATGAGAGTGAATTAAGGCACAATTTAGATGTCCTGCCTACTCCTGCACTAGTGAGAAGCAGTGCACTAGATTCAGGCAGTGTGGTCCTGACACCAATGGGTGGGAAAGATCATAAAATGGGAAGATTCTTCCTTACTTCTATGTGCAAAGAGAGGTAAGGCTTCCTGTTCTCTTCCAGTGCAGAGCAAAAGCTGCATTTCAAAAAATAGAAGGGTGAGTCACTCTAAGAAGACTTAAGATGGCCACAAAGCCTGATGATTGCTACACACGTAGAAGGATGGAAACATAAAGCAAATTGCCTCTTGACATCTAGGAGGTGTTTCTGAGTGGGAACTGTGGTAAGCTTTTACTCTATTTGAAGGCACAATGCTTATTTTTCTTGCAAATACAGAGGATATACCAACTTTCCTATGGCAGAGAAGTGGTACCGGTGTCCTGATCAGGGGGTTACAGCCAAATTTCTATATTTGCATTCTCTGCTGAGAAGCTGTGACTTCATCCATGAAGAGAAAAACCTAGAGCTGCTTATAAAGAGAAATTCCAAGAGAAAGGCAATGGGGGAGGGGGGGCTTCCTTTTTCAAATATAATTATTAAAAATATGTGATAACATTAGACTTATCTTCAAACTTGTGGAATATTTAGGTAGAAGACAAGCGCTTTTTACAAAGGTTTTACAAACCCTTAAAGGTCTTTTTTATTTGATTTGGGGGTTGCAGGCATCTTTTGTTCAGCATCGTTTACTAACCCACAGTCCAATCCCAGGCAAATTTGTTGTTTTATTTATTTGACTGGTCAGGAAATTTACATGGTTTTATTTAGATCTGAGTCTGTGTGTCAATATTTGGGGCAATTATCAATTTAGTGACAGATGTCAAGTTAAGTCCTTGATCCATGTGCCCTGGATACATGACTGTAGGCAAATTATACTCTAAATCTTAGTTTCCTTATCTGTGAAATATGGAGAATTAAATATCAACATCATAGGGATAGTGAAAGGATTACATGAGATGACACGTGAAAGTAACACAGATAGGTAAAAAGTATAAGCATAAAATTAGTGTTAATTATTATTAGATTTAGACATATTAATATGCACTATCAGGAAGCTTCTTATTCTTCTACTTTTAAATATGACCCTGAGTATCTATCATTTCCAATTAAAGGCTAGGAGAAATAAAATCTACATGAAGCTGAATGATTATTTTATAAAAATATATAACTATGTTTTCTATTAGAACTAAGTCATGGCCCAAGTAAATGTGCCTGCAATATTACATGTAGCAAATAAGAAATTTGAAATAATCAAAAGCTTGAGATTCTGGCTGTTTTGTGACTTTAAATTTTAGGATTTAATTTAAGAGAATATTAATGAAATTTCAATGCTAGGATGCTTGAAAAAGTTTTTGATTAGAGTATAAGATAATCCATAATTTAATTGGGTACTAATTGTGAGATTTGAGTCACTTAACTGTAGTACCATAAGTGAGCAGCAAGAAATTTCACATTAAAAACGAGAACATGTGTCTCTTAAAATGAAAACATTGTTTGAATATGTGTCTCCTAAAGTAACTTTTCACATGGATATTCTACAATTCTGACTTAAATTCCTGATTGTGAAGGAGTAAATTTAACAAATAAAATTCACCCTATTTTATCCTTGACTCCTAACTGAAACCTCTCCTGTTATACTTAATAATACTATATCACTTCAAGCTTCAAATGTCAGTGTTACTTTGACCTACATTTTCTATTAGCCATTCATCTTACTGGACAGTAAGTACTATTGATTCTACTTCCACAGTGTCATTCATATCCACTCCATCTTTTTCCAGGTTTGCAGTCAAAGTTCTAACTCAAGCTTTCATTGCCTCTTATCTAGTCTTTTGAAGCAGCCTACTAATTGCTGTTTATGATCCCTCTCTTGTCCCTTGTAAGCCCTTCTGCACATTGCTGCTGGGTTCATAATCCTGAAAACAGCATCAATACTACTATGCGTTTGACCCAAATAATTAACGTTTTTGGCAGTGTCTAAACTCCAGAGCCCAGCAAACTAGGCCATCACCAGTCTCTGTGGCCAGTCTTTGCCAGCTCTCTTATCATGTATTTCTAGCACAGTAGAGTTATTTTAAATTCCAGAAATACACACCATACTGTCCCATCTCTGACGCTTAATTCTGTTGATTTTGGACTCCTTGAAGCGGTAATTGAGGTTCTTAAAAACTACTCTCACTCCTTTCCCCACCATCCTTGCAGGTCACACTGATCAATATCAGCCTCATTCTTTCTTGCTTAGATCACCTGCTACTCAGAATCATTCTGAGCTTATATCCAGACAAATATTTTGATGAATTTGATTTGGCAGCTATGACAAAATTATTTGCCTCTTATCCCTTAATACTTTAATAGAAGCTTGAATTAAAATAGGTGGTGGACATGAAATAGATTTCATTGGATTTAGGGAGAAAGGAAGAAAGAAATTAAAATAAAGAAAGTTGAAGACATTTCTGTAGCTGACAGAGAACTGAATCTGGTCCCCATATGGTAGCAATGATCTATACAGACATGGACATAATCAGATCTACCGCATACAACTTGTAAAACAAGAAAAATTAAATATGCTCTGGCTGATTAGAAAGGAGAAATAGAAATGTTGACCTGGATTGTTTCAATACCTTGCACAGGTTTCTTTGGTGCTGGGCTGCAGTATGGGGAAAAACAAAAAACAAAAACCCACTATGGGTGAACCCAGAAACCTAGGCTCCTGTCCTGGATCTGTACCTGAGTCGCTGTGGGACCTCCAGCATATCTTCTCTCTGCACTTTATCTTTCTACAAAATAATTAGACCAACTTTCTCAGGTCTCCTACCACCTGATAAATTGTATTATGACATGTGAATTCTATCAAAACTGCATCTGCTTTTTTTATGCAAGACCACAAGAATGTTTACAGACATGTGTGGTAACAACTCTTACAGGAATTTCTCTTTGATCTCTCATGACATTGACTTTAGGTGGTTATAAAATGCCTGAATTACTATGGAAGTGAGCAGCAAATTGACGGTTTCGACTCAAGCCAGTCTCAAGCCATGCTTTCCATTTTCTCACTCCAACCAGAATCTTTTTCCCATTCTTAGTCACAATGAGTACAAACCTCTTAAATAATAATATATTTGACAAGAAAAATATTTTTAGTTGCTATTTTATCTATCTCATTAGTTGTCTTACAACTCCTGTAGTCTCTAAAATATAACTTTATTTAGTTCCAATATTTGCTACATATTTCAGAAAATGTGAGGTAATTCAAAATGTGCATTTTTCTCAGAACCATAATTTATTTATTAAAACCAATGGAACTAACAGAGTGATCACTTTGTAAGTTATATAAATGACTATTCACTATGTTGTACACCTGAAACAAATATATTATATGTCAACCGTAGTTTTAAGAAAATTTAAAAGATGTAAAACCAATGGAATTGATAATGCCCTTCAGTCAAAGGAATTTTAAAACATGGGTTCCTATCAAGCTATCATTACTTACTCTGTTTCCATTTTGCTCTCAATAGTTTTATAATTGAAATAAAAGGAAAACAACTGGAATATATAGTCTCATTATCATTAACAATATCTTAAATCTGTAGAGTTCCCAGGATGGTCTTAATAATACATTCTCTTTTAATTACTATACCTCTCTAATTTTCTTTCAGGTAATGCAGAGTGTTTTTCAGTTTAATTGAATAAGCCCATAAACAACTTTATTTCCTCTAATCTTCTAAAATGTGAAAAGAAAAAAGAGAATAAAATATCTATCTGTAGACATCCTAATTATCAAGTGTTTTCTAAGCCAGTGATAGGAAATTGCTTTCCAGTTTCAATGTTTGACTTTTGAATAGATTTGAATCTCTTTTGAAGACTTTGTTGGCTCTGCATGTACGTATGCTGTGACTCACCTCCTATGGGAGCAAGATTTGTACCCTGTTTAGGTAAAACCATTTAGACTCCTTAATTTCCTAACAGAATAACAACATCACTGCCTCATTGTTGAGAGCATGCAATTTTATTTACAATTACCAATAAAACTCACTATAGCTGTCCTTCAGTCACTCTCCAGAGAGCTCTTGTCAAAGTGGACTTCAGATGAACGATATTCAAGAGACATCATTAAAACAACGTTAATGTCAAGTTTTCTCCTTCCAGCAAGTTCTAATAAGCAATGCACTTAGACTACATTAGCCTAAGTCCCTTCTCAATTGCCTCCAGTGCCATTAGACCAGCTGTTTCCTTCAAAGGTTGCTTCCACTGTGTGGGGTGTCACACCACATTAGACACTGCTGCCACTTCTAGCAGATACTGTTATCTCCTTCTGGGTATCACCAACTCCTACTGAGTACCACCCACTCTATTGGGTACCACTGCAGATGCCACCATTGAGAATGCTGATATTCTGAAAATATAAAGCCAAATGGGCACTCTGTTCTCTGGAATCTACTAGGTATCAAAAAATGTTTCTAGATCATCATAAAAATGATATTCTAGTGGGTATTTCCCACTCATTTGCCAGACATGATTAGACATTTTCAAATTCAGCAGTGGATTTTATGTGGGCTCAAACATGCCATACCAGTATTTTAAATACAAATGACTTCAACTCCTTTTTAGAAGCAGGAGAACAATGTTATAAATGTAAACATAAGTAAGTGTCCATAGTTCTTCATTTGAAGAAGAAATGTCAAAGTGGTTGTGCTCAGTATCAAAATAAACAGGCTCTTATATGGTATGATTTGAGAATATCAAATTACATTTTACAGAAAGTTGAAGAAGTGACTCTCATATAAATATAAAATTTACACATGTAAAAAAATTGTTTAATTCAGTAATGAGGAAACTAGTAGGATGGCAAAGCTAGTTCCACAAGCATTTGAGGAACTAGATAATTATGAGCATTAAAAAAAGGAAAGAAAGAAGGAAAGAGAGAAGGAAGGAAGGAAGGAAGGGAGAGAGGGAGGGAGGGAGAGGGGAGGGAGGGAGGAAGGAAGGAAGGAAGGAAAGAAGGAAGAGATCGTTGGGTTAAATAACAATCTTCATAATGTCCTATAGGGCAAAGACACTATAAACTTTGAGGTTATCTTTTCTACTGGACATAAATATATAACTTAACATGTTTCTGGACCAAATTAAATAGTAACTAACAAGTTAAATACAAGTAAATGTTGCTGGAGAATTAAATAATCATCTGGTAAGCTTGCTGAATAGGCCTCTAGTAAGAAAGGATATGCATCCTCTCACACTTATTTCTAGGTTTTGGATAATATTTTCCTAATAGTCTCCCGTTTAGGTCATAAATATGTGACATAGAATATTCTTGATTATACACACACAAAAGGTGGTCCCACGTTTTGGCCTGATTATTTACATAGGCAGAACAAGAAAAGTTAATTACTCCTGTGAGTCTTCTTGAGTTTGCCAGGTAAATCTAGAGCTATTTGGTATTGAGCAACTACTGAGGCCATAGAATTAACTTCTTCCTGAATATTTCTATAAGGAACCTCAAATTTGAGTTTTAAACACTTCTCATTATTTTTTATTCTACCCAAGATAGGAAGCCAAGCCCAAGAAATTTTCCTCACCTGCTATATCTATAAATTTATGTGAATTTCTCTTTCTTCAAAGTTCCTAAAATAAACTAAAGTCCTTGGATTGCCAAGAGTTGACCTTCATCACCTGTGAACCTGAAACCTGGTTATCCAGGTACAGAGGACTTTGTAGCATGGACTTCATAAATAATAAATAGTGGGCTTCTTTAGCATTCTTCTCTAATACGGTACTTGCACAATTGACTTATCTATTCATATCCTGGTAAATAGGAGAAAAGATTCTTTTTTAACCTATGTGAATAAATATATTGCCATAAAAAGTAATGAGACCCAGTAAAAGTATTTGTTTCAGAATTCAGAAGAATCAGTGATTATCAGATACCATTTAAAAAAATGTTTCACTTTAGTCACAAAAGCATAGTCTCCAATTAAATTGAGGATTTGCAAGAAAAAAGATGAAGTGCTTCTTTACATACCAATCAGAAAATTGAATATTAAAACAATATCAATAATACCTAAAGATATAATCACAATTAATTTTACTTCATTAGTTCATTTTTATGTTAAGTAATTCTTGTTCTCCTGGATCTTGGGTCAACTTTTTAAATAAAGTCATTAATTCTAACTAAAAAGATTGTTTGCTGGTATGGTCAGAAAACTTTTTAAAAATCTCAACTTTCAGCTTTGAAGCCTGTACCCACATATTTTTTCACATTGAAATATCAATAGTTAGGAATATCAGGTACAGTCCTTTTCACAAGGCTTTGAGAGTATGCTATTTCGTTGAAAAAAAAAATCTAACTTGAAGCATATAGCAGAGCCTTCAGTCAAGCATCAGGGAAAAGCAGAAACTTGTTAATGAGGCTTAAGGGCTGCAGTTAATCCATCACAGTAACTCATAACAACAAAAAGGGAGAAAGGGAAAGTACAAAGCCCAGCTCTCTAATCAGGGCCTGATTAGTGTTTCCCCTGAGGGGAGGAACATCATCGACAGAGAGGACAATGACAGGATGCCAAGGCCCTCCAAATCTATTCTGCAAAGTCTACAATTTTGGAGCATTTATATTAGTAACATCTATCTCTATAAAATCAATGGCAGGGAAGGCCGAGCTTCTTTTTTGGATTTACAGCTCTCCCCATTCAGCTCTTAAAATAATATGGAGCTAATTACAAAATAGAGAGCCTACAAAACTAATGATTTTTTTTATTCATCAGTTTTATTGGTAAATAACCAATCCTGTGATTTTCCAGGAGCCTCCTGGGAAATCTGAAAGACAGTTTAATTTAAAGTATATTTAAAATTTTTACTTTTCCAAATTTAAGATCCGATCTTAGGAAGGCAAAATCAAAATGATGAAGGGAAGAATATTTGATTGTAAGAGAAGGATGGGTGCCTGATAACAATAAATGGTTGAAGCTTTGCCTGTTAAAATGACAACATGATATTTTAAAATACAATAGAAGTAACACAATAGTAAATAATCCTAGCTTCTTTTAAAAGTGGGAAACATATTTTTTGTTTTGCTTTTTTAAAAAAAATAATTGAGACTGAGGCCAATGTAAAGCAAAAACACTTCTTTTCAGAATCATCATCTCTACTATATGAGCAGATTACACAGTAGGTAAAGAACAGCTTTACCATCTCTTGTTAAGAAAATACTAAATATTCCTCACTTTAACAAAGAGAAAACTAAATTTATTTAATCAATATATTTGACAGTAAAAAATTCAAAAACTTC
>NW_011888962.1:1931523-1944340 GCF_000151845.1 Pteropus vampyrus
CACTGGAGAAGTCACCCTCCCAAAGGAGAAGAATGATCTGGCTGAGGTGGGAGATGAAATGAATTCCTGGCTACTTCTATGATTCAGTGTGGAAAGCTGCACTATAATGCAAAGAAACAAAGTAACCTCCCAATTTCCCATGTCCCTGTGGGAAAAACTAAGGCATCTATGTTGCAGGTAGGATAAAGTGCTTTTGCAAAGTGGGAGCTCAGAGAAATTCTCTCTGCCTCAATTTATTGATCCATATCATGCTTGATGTTTCAATAAAACTAATAATAATTGCTGGTATTTATCAAACACTGTAACAATCTAAAAATTTTAGATACATTTTTATTTTCAATTTTTAATACAATCTTTTGAAGTGGGCACTTGACAATTTTAGAGTATATCAAGGTGCAGATAATTTGCCCATGGTCAGATAAGTAAGTAAAGGGCAAAGTGAGAATTCAATTCTAGATCTGTTTAACTCTAAAGTCCATGCTCTGTACACTGCATTTGCTGTGATTTTGTTAAATAAAGTTCTCAAAGTAACTCTAGCTATTATTTTTCCACTATTTCACATATTCCCAAGAAGGAAAGGAGGGTTTGTAGAAGAGATTGGTGAAGGCATCATATGGTCGAGCAATATTCCATGATGCTAAACATTTGGAGGCATTCATAAGCATTTATGAATGTGCTGCATATGGCAATTTTTATACAACAGGTGTCCATATTTACATAGAAATGAAGCTAATTTATAGAACTGTTCATACAACTCATGTTTTAAGTTATTTATTGACTTTGTATGATTGACTCTTGCTTATGTAGTAGGGTTAAAATTATGATAATGGCTAGAGCCACAAGTTCTCTTAAAGAGGTAACAGGGTGTTTTTAGAAGGGGATAACTTAAGAAGGTGGTTGGGGCAAAAAATGGGTTTTCAGTAGAAGACCTAGTGCAAGAGGGAGATCACAATGTCACTGTGCTAGAAATCAACAGGAATTTGGGAATTAAAAGAAAACAGAAAAGAAAAAGGACATGAGGATAAGAGAAAGAGGATACCCAAATAACACAGTAGAATGCCAAAGAATTTTTGATAACAGAAATAGTTAAGATTCAGTTTTAAGTTATTTTTATTTGTGAGTCTCAACACATCCCTGAACTTTTCTCCCAAACTTTCGATAGTCTGCTACCTCAGCTTTGTTGTGATTGTGCATGTGTGTGCCTATGTGTGTTTCTGAGAGTATTCATGTGTGTGTGCTTGTGTGTGCGTGTGTATTAGCAAAAGAGTATGGTACTGTGGTGAAATACTCTATAAACTGCATTAATTCAGAAGATACAAGAACTCAGAACCTGAGATGAACATGATAATAAAAGTCCCTAAGAAGCCAAATGGTGGAATAGGAATGAAAATCAATCCACCTAGTCTTTAGAGTCAGGGTGACCTTTTCCTAATAGAGTTACAAAGAGATTCTTGGAAAAGTTGGTATGTCAAAACAAAAGGCAATAATGTTGAGTATAAGACTGTTGCATAAATAAAAAGAGGCAGTTGGAAGGAATATAACAGATTTTCATGAGAATAAAATTTATCTTGAGATTTCGTCAGCATTCTTTAATATTTAACCTAAAAGTATATTAATTATGAAATATAGCAGATTTCTCTGCCTGCATGGGTATATTGATGAAGACTGTTTAGCTATCAACAGCATAGCATAATAAGACCATAAATTTTATGTTCTGAGAATGTAAATATCTTTAATCTATAGCTGGTTGCCTTTTTTTAAGAGAATGGGTGGACAGTAATGAAGCCATTTGCTGTCCTGGTTTCACTGACATTTGACTTTCATTTATTCTAGTCACAACATGGCCTATTTACACTGGTCACTCATTAGATAAAGACAGGTTGGAAAATCCCATGAAAGTTGGCACCATCTTGAAAACACTTCTCTAACTCTACAGAATAACAGTTTATATATAAACTATGTGGACGACACAGTTGTGCTTTGGAATAGCCATACACAACTCCATTAATATAGTCTGGCACACAGAATGTGTCTCTTTTCACCATGTCCTCAGGCCTTCAGGAATTATTTTGCTCAACAATCTATAAAGTTGGCTACTTCTCATCAAGAATCACTATCTCTTTCCATTATCTAACATGTCTAACATGAAGAATATCCTGCCTTATATTACAATGGATTTTAAGCAAATAGTTCAGTTCAAGAAGGTGAAAAAAAGGAACTTTATTTGATCAGTGTGGAACTTACAAATATTGAATGTGCTCTTAGGTTTAAAAAAAAATCAAGTCTAACTTTCTGTTAGAGGAATGATAGTTCATTAGCTAGAGAATAGTTGTTCTTATTACATTATGTTTTATTCCTGTTCTGGTGGATATCTTGAATTATGTGAATAGCTCTAAGAGTATATTTAGCTAAGAACCATTCATGGTTCTTTTTCTCAAAATTCTAAAAGTTATAATGTGTGACTTAACAGGGACTCTAGTGTCTTTGCTCTGAAGTATTACCAACTTTCTGAAAGTGATTTTCTTTATCCCTCCTCTTTTCCCTTCTTTTCTTCTTCTTTATCTCCTCTTTCACTTGAATAGAAATCAAAACCAGATAACTATTGGAGTTTTTAAATATGGAAACTGCAAGACAAAAAAGAAGTGCTATTGTTCTATTTTATAATAACAACTATCTTCAGCTCTAATTATCCAAGTTTTTATTTATAAAATCTATGACTTATTTTAAGCGACATAATTTTTTTTTCATCTACTGTTCTTTTCTGTACGAATAGCAGAAGGTGACTTAGGTGTCCTCTGATGTCTGCTTCTTTGCTATTATGATCTAATTTCTCAATAACACAGAAGACCTGATGATCAGATTGTGCAACCTAAGCAAACCCACTATGTCAGAACCTAGGTATAATCTCTAGACCTTATTTTTAAAAGAGCATGTTTAAAAGGTTGGAAATTTTTTAATGAATAAGATTGTTATTTCAGAACCCAAAGCAGTCTGATGCAAAACTGGAAGCTCTGTGAGCAGAGGCTTCCCCTTCTTTGGTTCTCAGTGGACGTCCTTTCCAGTGATCTGCTAGGGCAAATTTAACTGCTTGCTCTCTGGAGAAAAAACAATCAGATCTGGAGCATTTACTAACTTCCATGGTGTAAAGACTGCTGCCATGGCTGCTTTCAATCTACCAACATGATGTCACTAAACATGGAATTGGGATAAGATATGTGCAGTCACACATCTTATATTTCTACCTTACAGAAAAAGTAGATGTAAATAACTTTAAGAATATAGATAATAGTAAAATGTAGTAAAATAATTAGAAAACGATGAATTTTTAGTATTTATTGCCTTTGTTTAATATAATTTATTTAATTGCAGGTTTACATAATTCAATTTTAAATAATGCAAGTGTTTAAAAACTGGCTCACAACATTCTAGAAAAGTTAACAATCAGTTCCCGTGGGCTGGTGCAAGCCAGCTTTGGCATGCCACTGACTCTTTCCCTTTCTCTCAATGCCTGCTCCTTCTCAGCATTCAGTGGTTGAAGATTAGAAAACCATAAGCAAATAAATATTTGTTAGACATCTAATGTGCTTGAAACACTGTGCTTAGTTATTTATGGGTCTTAACAAAAATAGAATACTATTGATTGCACACTTACTATAGGCCACAATTATAACCATATATTTCTCATAGTAACTTCAATAATTTCCCTACTTACATAGTAACTCGTAGCTTTCTGATTATAATGTATGCAGAGAGTATGGAAGACAAAACTAGGAAGGAAAACAGAAGACAGAAGAATGGTCCTTCACAGAAAACAGGGTAAGCCCTGATACTTGGGACCGATTCTGTGGTGAAAACCCTGGCCTCCTTTGTCAGCAAGTTAGAGCTCCTCATTTTGCAGGCTTCCCAGGGATTAAAGGTGGCAGAAATAGTGTAATTCATGCTGAGCTCAGAGAACCTAAAAATGTTATCTCCCCAATTTCCATCCATTCCATTGTTATTTATTCCTCTCCTTTTGTTTCTGAACTTGGAAGGAAAAAGGGAATGGAAAACTCTATGTGAGCCGTGCACTTAGCACCTGCAGAGGGTCACACCTTTCAGAGAGAGAGGTTACCATCTCTAACATGAAGACCAGATGTGATCAGACCTAGCAGAAAAAATGGCATAGTATACCAGGTGTCAAGGTCTCCATTTTGGGTTGGGCCAATCAGAAGCATGTGTGGGAAATGGTGAAGAGGAGTGAGAAGAGGCCACATTTCTAAGGTTCTAGTACTTCCTATTGTTAAGCACAATCATGAACAGGCAAGGAATTTATTTTCAAGAATATTAGCTAAGATCCCAGTGACAAATACCTAGTTTCATGAATGTCAGGAGGAGAGTATAGCATGAAAATCTCTATTTTTATCTCAAGAATGCTCCTTGAAGACTAATAAAAAGGAAAGAATACTGTTCAGTGAAGTCTTCCTTCAGTTTGAAAGGTCACGACAATGTTGTTGTCATGCAACTACGTTTAGCATGCACACCTGCATGCATGTGTGTACACACAGAGCGAGTAGCTAGAGATCCCTTTGTCTACTCCAGAAAGAAGAAGATCTTTTCATATTCTTTACTCACACAGCTGACACTCGATACAAGTTCATTGCTTGAAATCTTCTCCAAATAGAAACTGAAATTGTGGCCAAAAGGGTAGAACTTTAGAAGACATGTTCCCCTTCTAAGAAAGAAATGTTGCAGTATTAAAATGAAACAAGGACCTTGAAAAATCAAAAAATATCCAGAAACATAGCTCTTCCACAATTGTTGGGCATTCTCATGTTTTTATTTTCACCAACAAAATTCTGGCTATATGAGCCAAAGTGAAACTAAATGAGATTCTGAAATCTGCATTTGGGTGGCCACCCCTTTGAGTGATATGTGTACATCTGTATGGAATGTGGGAAAGGGGTTGAATGGGCCTCTCACAGACTGATTTGCTGAGCTGGGGAAGTCACTCATTTCTTACCTATCCCTTGGTGTTATTTGAGTTGAACCAGACTTCCTTGACTCACAATGATGTTTTACAGAAAGCTATCATTTTGGTGACAGATTTTAATATTTCTTTTCCATATGGTGAATTCTGTATGCTTATTGGGTGCCAAAGTCTTCACCAGATTTTTCTTAAGGAGCTAGAGCAAACAAAATGGAAATACTTGGAAAACAATTCAGGAAAAAAAATACTGAAATAAATATATATCATGTAGTATAATACAGTGTTAATGAGATGTTTATGGTATCCTTGAGAGTGATTTTTGTGCAGAGAAAAGAACATTCAGAGGTTTACTTTTGTTCAAAAATAAACATTTAACTTAAAAAGTTTTAGATTTAAAAATCTAGTTATTTCTTAAGCTGTTAAATTTAGCCAAATGTTATTACTCTATGTCTAGCAAATTCTTAAAAATCACTTTGAAAGCATTCCCATTTAAAAACTTAGTTCAAAAATTTTAAATTTAATGCAGCATTTTTATTTCATTTTCAATTACTTCTCTTTTCTGAAATAAATAAAATCCTCTTGAATAAAAGATTATTCTTAAAATCTAACCAACTTAAAAATATTGTGGATTTAGTATTTTTTATATGTTTCAAATTAGTACTGCATAAAATTAAAAAGATTTCTTCTTAAGATCATAAGTTTTAATTAGTAACTCAATTAGGGATTTTAATTTACATTTACAAGGCCAAGGCTGTCATCTAATGGGCCAAAATTCTGTTAAAAACTATTTAAATATTATTAAAGTTCCAAGTATTTACTCATTTTTTTTTTTTAACACAAAAATGTTTACAGTGTAGTCTAGATTTTCTTCAACAATTTTACACACAATCTTAAATCTTCATATGGCTGAAAGACAATTCTATGAAAAACAGCATTGAAGATCAAGGGGGTTACTTTGGACCAATGGTTTTAGCCAATGTCTGGGGACATCCAGGACAGCTCTTCTCCCAGATCATTGGGAAAACTGTGTAATATTAGGAATTATCTTCTCAGCAATACTTGAGGGAATTAACAACCAGAGAATTCAGCTGGAACACTGCCTGGAATCTCGCGGATAGCCTTGAACTCTTTGATCGTTACTACGCACTAGGTGGATACATCAAGGTGGTGTAATGGGGCTGCTACACAGCCCACATCTCTATATTTAGGTTCCAAATATCAATTAATTCTGATATCAACACAAAACACCAATCTGGGTTTACTGTATGTATTTCTTTGGCTCAGATGACATGTAAATGTCTAACAATAAAGACACTTCTGCTTGATAGGATTCCGAATTTTCATAAATCAGTTTCCTTAGTGCAGTTTAGTTCTACATGACAGTATTCTTTACTAACATGAACCTATTCTGATATATTTCTGGCCCTCTCCTTGGCCTTCAGACAAGTCATTTTGCCCCTTAGTGACATAATGTGTGTCTCTACAAAGGAGGCATCACTACCTATTACCAACCTTGCAGTATTATTAGAATTAATAATGTCCCAGAAAATTCCTATCAAGAGAATTCCATCCAAGAATAAGATGTTGTTATAACTATGTTAACAAGCCTCTTGTGAGAGCTCACGTCTAATGGGAAGGACTCTGGACAGTGTTCTAGTCACTGTTCAGCTACTTATTGGCAAATGAGCTTAGAAAAATCCCTTAATCTTTCTGACTTCTTTACCTAGGAATTACCCTACATGCTTCATAGGAAAGTTATGAGGATCAGAAGATAGAATATTAGTGAATATACTTGTGATGGATGAGTAGATTACCACACTAATGTGTGCTCTATGTTACTGCAAATGGTGAACTTCTGCATGCTGCATCTGTGTAGCTGGCTTCTCATAGTGTTGGTCTCAGTGCTCTGAGTGAGTCTGCGAAAATGTGATCAGGCCTCTAGATTGTGGTATCAATTATAAATACCGCATTAAATCATATTACTAGTCTTCACTTTTGAAATCACTGATGTTTCCAAAAGCTCAATATTAGAGAATTCTGTTACATTCATACTCACACCTATGGTTCATATTGTCTTCCCTGGAATGAAAGACTGAGGCAATTTCACAGCTCTTAAGTGAATGTTATGTAAAGTGTCTAAGCTAACATCTTGCCTTTCAAAAAAGTAGCTCATTTATGCTTATTTTCTACCCAATCTCTCATTCAAGTCAAGGTTTCAAAGAAAAGATCAAAAATGAGAAATACTAATTAAAATTTTAATGTAAAGCCAACACGAACCTCTAGTTTCTTGGAACAATGTTTTAAAAAGAGTAAGAGACAAATTAAGAACATTTAAGCACTAAAAGAGAAATGAACAAGAGTAACAAAGACTAATGATAAGGAATTCTTAAAATAAATTTAAAAGGGGCACAAAAATAGCTGTGTTGAATGGAAGAAATCTATGGATAAGAATTTTGGAGTAAAGTTTGACAGCACAGCTATGCTACATCATGAGAAAAATACAGAATCTGTGACTTTATGAAGTTATGTTTGAATTGGGTTGTATTTCTTTCATTATAGGATTACTTGAATATACCCCCTAAACAATTATATTTCTTGAAACAAAATAATATCACAATTAAAAATCTGATGGCTCATTTTTTCATGAAGTAGAGAATTTTAGGTATTCTATTTATCGCCTCTCATTAGTGTGGCAAACAAACTTCACAGTCTGAATTGAGTTCAAAGGAACAGGGTGATAGAATTCTTAAGTTCTAATTCCCAGCTTTATTACTAACATTCATGAGAATGAACTCAATTTCTACCAAAAATCAGAGAAAATAGATTATTATATTCATAAAAAGAAAACTATCATCTTTTGAATTAACAAACTGAAATCAGGAGGCAACTCAGAATTTAAAAATATGAATATGTAAGTATCTCAGAAAGCTTTTGGGATTTATGTTATTAGTTTTTCAGGAGTATAGCAGAAAATCAGACATTAAGATGTACCACATTAAGATGCTTACTACACATTTCAATGTGTTACTTAAAAATAATAAAACAGGGAGGAGAAATTATTCACTCATTAAGGCATTATTCAGGACTTAGAGTACTGTGTATTTTGTCTATTTAGGTGTCTTACAACTGACAACTTAAAAGTAAATATGAAAACTGATTAAGAGTCCAATATAAAAAAAAGTGAAAACAATAAAAGGATTAGCAGACAAGCCCTTTAAGTAAATATTTAAGAAATTGTAGTTATTTAACTTGGATACAAAAGGACTGTCTTTTATTTGAATGAAGAAGACTGACTAGAGGGTTCCATTTCCTCCAGGCCTAAAAAAAGAGGAAATAAGGAAGAAAGGGAGGTTAATTTTAAGGAAGAACTATCTGCCTATAAATGTTGTTAAACACCTACTAAGATTACCAGGGAAAGGGTGGGCCAACTCAACCAGGGATCTTTACTTTCAGGAAGGAAACCATCTATCAGGGAGTTTATCATATAAAGCCAGGCCATATTTTTCCTGAAATCTTTTTTCAACTGTAGTTATCCTTAAAAGAAATATTTCTCTTTGTTAAGAAATGTTCTCTACCTTGCTTCTCCTACTCCTTGATACCACCTTCTATGAAGTTACTTTATCCAGATATCTGTGTATCAGAATATGATTAAAGTTTCATTAGTCATTAATAGTTTTAAATGGTCCCCTCTTTCAGGGATGATTAGTCAAAGAAAATTAAGTACTAGAAATGAGTCAGAATCAAACTGTTCTCCTTAGAAGGATATTCAGTAAATTTAATCTTTTCTAATGCATATAATGAGGCTTTGATCTCCACTTCTAGAATTCAGTAATTCCTAGGAAATTATCTTATCTCTTGAATAAATCTTACCAAGGTAGATATTTTCAAAGGGCAAAGGGGTAAGCTCAAGAGAAGAAAGGTTGGCTGCATAATTTATCTGTCATCAAGGCCACAGACTTCTTTTAGATTATGAATGCTATAGCCTGGTGTGATAGTACACCCCACCAACTCTTATCACACAAGCCTCCATGTTGATGTAGAATAATAGTCTTTCAGTGGAAGCTGCCTGCTCCATCCCCAGAGCTTCCTGTGTCTTCAAAGAACTTCATGTTCTTAGAGAAAAAAGAAAGTCAGTCCTAAAGTTCAGTACCTCAAACCGCTTGATCTGTGTTTATAAGCCTTACACTAGAAACATTCTAAAACTAATCCAGAACTAACTTTCAATAGGCAAGAGTCTATTTCTGTGGAGGTATAATCAGTAACTACTCAGAATATCAGTCTCGCCAGCGTGTTACTGAGTCCATGGATCATATATAATTGGACTGACCAAGAATCACAGTCAGGGAGATTCTAGAAGTATTCTATTGCATTGCGTGCGTGTGTGTGTGTGTGTGTGTGTGTGTGTGTGTGTGTGTGTGTGTGTGTGTACACTAAGAATCTAAGAAATTCGGGTAACTATAAACGAATTGTGGGGCATTTGGCTAACAGGAGCTGTGTTTGAATGAGGGCTCATGTACTGAGTGAGAAAGAAGGATTTATAAAGTTGGAAAACAAAGGTCAACCCTTGACCTCCCAGAGAGAATACCGGAGCGAATGGATACACACTGTAGTTTAAGACAATCAAGGACCACAAGATTTGTCCAATACTTACTGGAGGTGGAAGAAGGAAGACAGAAAGTAAGTATGGTTAGGAGAATCAGCAAAGAGAAATAATTTTCAGTGCAGTAGGATGTGCTGTCAGTCAATTGATAGTATCAGACTCTGAACAGAGAGGTGACAGTTATAAACTTAAAAAGCCTAACACAGAGAAAAAGAGCTGTACTTCTAAGGATGAGGTAAAATCTAAGAGCAGGTGAGAAGATATTATGAAATACCTGTCACTGGTAATAAATTATGACCTCAGTTAAGTGATTGCTGTAGAGAAGCTAAAAAGGCTTGTCTTCATGTGACAGGAGCAACATGGGGAAAAGATTGATCAGGTCAATATTTGGAAATGCAATATACAGTGATGGTCTTGAATTAGTGACGACCTTTCAGAGCACACATATCACACTCCTGATGTCTCTAGCTCTGAAAAGATGAAAAATTATTTAACTTAAAAATTTCAAATTTATACAAGATTTGAGAAAGTTATATAATGAATTTCCTTTTACTAATCACAAAGCTTCAAAAATTCTCTACTCATAGCCAAACTTATTGTATCTGTAACTATCATCTCCCCAAGTCACTCTGGATTTTGAAACAAATCCCAAACATCTTACATAAATAGTCTAGTAAATACCTCTGAAAGCTAGTTGTTCTTTTAAAATTCAAAAATATTAGCATTTAACATCGTATTTTAAAATATCAGTAATAATTGAAAAAGGGAATTTTGAGATAAGCAAAATTGAGCTTCCAGCAGATTCCTGGAAGGGAATGAGTCAGACTATTAAAAGTAACCATTAGAATGATGTTTTATCGCATGTTAATGCAGCCAAGGAGTGAGAATACAGGTGTTTCATTTAGGTCCCTTGTTCTGAGAATATGTTAACAATAATGGAACAAATTTATCTTTAATCAAGAGGAAATAATATCACTTGGTTTTCTGCATGTAAAGAAAACTGATTTCAGGTTTTGCTTTAGTATAGAACTTTTTCTCTTGGCCTAGTATGAAAGAGTACCAATGGATAAGCAAAGACCATATTACTGCTACCTGTAAAATAATGATAGGTAATCATGTTTCTGCATATTAATGCAATCTTCTATAATAAGCTGAATATGAAATGCTAAAAAAAATGTTCACTTAACAAGATCACTTAGCTGTGTACATGTTAGAGGACCTATCATGTCTGGTAAGTCTGAAATTCTATTAGGCAGGATATAATAAACATCAGACTCACAAGAAGTTAGTCCAGCTGTATTAGCCTGCTTGGGCTGCCATAATAAAGTATTACAGACTGTATGATTTAAACAGCATAAATTTATTTTCTCACCTTTCTAGAGGCTGGAAGACTAAGATCAAGGTGCTATTGAGACCTCTCTCCTTGGCTTGCAGATGACCACCTTCTCAGTCTCACATGGCCCTTTTTCTTTGGGAGTGCATTTGTGGTGTCTCTTCCTTGTCTAATTAAGGACACCAGTCCTAAGGGATTAGGGCCCTGTCCTTATGACCTCATTTAACCTTAATTACCTCCTTAAAGGACCTATGTCAAAAGACATAATGGGTGAGGGCTTAGGGCTTCAACATATGAATTTTGGAGGTACACAATTCAGTCTATAATACCCACTAATTCTAAAATCCTAAAGAAAATGATCTGTTTATTATCCTTCCAAAATGATGATTAATCATTCACTAGAAATATGAGAAATTATGCTTTAATTACTTTTCCTCTTTTTTATTTATTTAAATATCTTCATTTAAAAATTTGAGGTTATATTTATATATTTAGTTATGCATAAATGTATTTCATCTATAAAATTTAAACACAGATTTTGACTGATGTCAGAAAACATTATTTAATCATAGTACTTCATTTTGCTAGTTTTTTTCTAGGGAGTTGTGACTTGTTCTCATTTCCTGTGGGAGGCAGTCCTTTGGTATATATATTTTTCACTAAGTGCTTCTACTTTTCTTTTCCCATCTAATCAACCTAAGGACAGTCAATCCATACATTGACTGGAAACTTGCAAAGAAAATTTGTATAAGAACATGGTTAATCACTTTTCTTATTTTTATAATGTATATTAGAAAATATCATAGGAATGGGGTAGTCAGCAAAGAAGCTAAAGCTAAAAGGTCAGGCAGAGAGGAGAGCCGTGAGTCACTGTGGCTGTAGGAAGCCGTGAGGAGGCAGACAGAAGGGAGAAGCAAGGATGCTGTTAGAGAGGGATAAGCACTCCCAGAAGAGCTTTAGTTTCCCGACCTTTCCAGTTCGAGAGAAAGAAACTCATCCTGAAATACAGTATTCTCTTTAATTGCAATTGAAAAGCCAAATGACTCTGTTCTTTTAATTATCTCTCATGTGTTTTCTATTTTGTCAGCACAAGCATCCAAAGTCTGATCTGTCTTTATCTATAAATATTAAAGGATTTCAATTACCACGAAGCTCCCAAATTGTGGAGTTTGCTGTGGTGATACCTGCTCCAATCCCCTTCACAATCCTCCATGCTTTTAATTGATGACCCCAATTTCCATGCACCATGGTTGCCTCCTGTCTACCCAAGGCTTACCATCTTTGGACAGAGATTTAATACTGCATTTCCTCTATACTTGGTCCCCCATTTAAGGCTTACATATATTTTCTAACAGGGGACTCTTTCCTTCTTAGCTATGCTTTAAAAAATTTGACAGGTAAATTCCATTTGTACTACCTCATAAAAGTTTAAAACTTTTAAGACTATACCTCTCCCAAGAATATTAACATTTTTTTCCCCAAGGGACAAAAAGGAATGAGTATGTGACAGTGAAGTTTGAAGCACTGGAAAAGACTCGACCCATCCCTCTTCCAAAGACCAAAAGGTGCCTGATTCATAATTCATTGGTTTACTGGAAAACTCAAAACTTCTTGACCTGTAACATTCATCTGAATGTTGTGTTTTATGCCATCATGTATATATTTCTACAAGTCAGAATTAGGGAAATATGGAGGGGAAATTTATCTTAGGGTATTTTCCCACGTTAGTTCCTTTCACTATGAAGATTAGTTTAAGAACTCCAAGAGTCAGTAGCTTGTGTCAATTTATCAAGAGTTCAACTACGTTTTGGCCTCAAATAATTTCCTAAATGAGGTAATCGTCTTCAATAGTCAGCTTCATCACTGACATCCTATTTTCACTGTCATTATCATCACTGGGCAGTGTATCATGAAAAGG
>NW_011888962.1:1945240-1954353 GCF_000151845.1 Pteropus vampyrus
TTGGTTTACTGGAAAACTCAAAACTTCTTGACCTGTAACATTCATCTGAATGTTGTGTTTTATGCCATCATGTATATATTTCTACAAGTCAGAATTAGGGAAATATGGAGGGGAAATTTATCTTAGGGTATTTTCCCACGTTAGTTCCTTTCACTATGAAGATTAGTTTAAGAACTCCAAGAGTCAGTAGCTTGTGTCAATTTATCAAGAGTTCAACTACGTTTTGGCCTCAAATAATTTCCTAAATGAGGTAATCGTCTTCAATAGTCAGCTTCATCACTGACATCCTATTTTCACTGTCATTATCATCACTGGGCAGTGTATCATGAAAAGGAGCACTGGGCTGCAGAGGCATGGGTTTTGGGCCCGACAGGCCAGGATTGATTCCAGGCTCCACCACTTACTGTGGCCTTGGGAAATTCACTAAGTCTTTCTTTTTTCATTATTATCTATAAAATAAAGAAAATAATATTAACTATTTCATAGGGTTGTTTTAAGAATTAAACAAGATAATATATGTAAAACACCTAAAACTGTGCTTGCAGATAACAAGTGTGCTATGTATTATGATGTCACTATCATACCACCTTATAGTTACATAGTATTTGACAATTTTCAAAGCCTTTTAGTATACATTGTTATTTGATTTTTGCAATTACCCTGGGAGTAGGAAAATGATTAGTTTATGAATAAGAGAAACTCAGTTTCAAAAAATCTTTTACCCCAAAGCTGTATCTAAAACTCTAGTAAAAACAGTCCTATCTCCCAGTATTCCTCAAAGTATGCACTATTAGAAGAGCATCAGATCAGCCAGATGGGTTTGCTACAAGCATTACCATGATTTAGGCAGTTGGATAATCTTAGAGAAAATGGTCTTTTTCCTCTGGTTTTACTTAATAGTCAGTCAGCAACATTTAACAGATGCCATTGGATAGCATCAGTGTGGTGGCCACTTATCTCCCCCTTGGACACCACCCTCATTTGTCCAGCTTAAGGCTTTAATTAGTTCCTCCCTCCCTTTTCCAACAGCAGGATTGTGCTACCCTGGAGACATATTGATTAAAAGGCTACATGTGTTCTCCATGTTCTAACCAAAGGACTAACATAATTCAAATAATTCTAAACATTTTTAATGCCATTCTATTTGTAACCCAAAACAGAAGCAAGCCAATTTAAGCCAGTTTACTCATGAATATTTACTTTTTACTATGCCTATTTTCCAAACAATTTAAATGTTTTGTTGCTTTTAGTCCTATCACAAAAGGGATTTTTCCCTTTAATGATTTGTTATTAGGATTTATTATTCTATATATTTTTTAAAAAATTGAACTCAGTACCTTAGGTCAATAATCTAATCCAAGTTAAGTGAGGCAAAGACTTTTATCAGAACTCAAAATGCATACTTGTTATTCTTAACCATTCATTGCTCTAAAACAGTAATGTATCCCCTAGCTTCCTAAAAAATACATACTTGTTATTCTTAACCATTCATTACTCTAAAACAGTAATGTATCCCCTAGCTTCCTAAAAAATACTACAGTGTGGCAGTGGTAATTGTACCTTTAATGTTTATTGTAATTTTTTCACTTGACCTCAGCAAGATTTCATGAACTGGTAGATTGATATTAATTTACACAGTTGGTTGAATATCCTACAAATGTTCAGGATGGAAAATTAATGGGAATTAAAAACATCATCTTTAAGAAATATTTAGGGTTTCTCCTTGATTTGTTTCAAGTGTGTCTATAGTTCCCAGGAATTGCAGAAATGCGATACACTTTACACTTGAGTTTGCAAATTTCATCAAACTATTCATCTCATCAGTACGATACTCCAGTCACTGAAGCTTCAACTCAAACACCACCACTCTAGGCAATCCTAAAGAACTTGGCGCAGACCATTTTTTAGATTTAATTTACCATCAGCACAATCTGTAGTGTTGAATCAAACATGTTCCTGGGATAATCAACTCTAGAGAATATATTAAGGCCAAATCCAATATCAACTCTTGCCAACATGTTTGCCTTGGACATTTCTCATTCTCAGTCAGGATGAGAAAAAAATATATACTAAAAATGAAAACCATCAGGAAGCTAAAAGACAGATATTAGAATATCTGATGATAACCTTAAAGAAGAGCCAAAAACCAAATAATAAATAAAATATCACTTATTGTCAAATGGGCAATTATACTTTTGAAAGAAAATAAAAAAGAGTAAATCATTTTGTAAACATTACCATCTACCAGAAGGGCCTTCTTTAAAATGCGCTAAACAGAAAGCTGTTGAATTATTAATATGAGCTATTAGCAGTCAGAAGCACTTTATATTCTGGGTTATTATTACTTTGATAATGCAAAACCAATTCTAACTTTTCCAAGCTAAAATTTTTTATTAAAATATTTTCTCTGCTTCATACTTTAAAGTCTTATTTAATGGAAGATGAGCATAGCAAAGTAATTGATAGAAAATTAGCTTCTTCCTTAATTAGTACCTCCCAACAAGGATTTTCAGATCATGAATACATCATCTTACCTATACGACATTTATTTGAGGCTACTTTAAAACCCAGAAATCAGGTTAATCACATTAAAATGCTCAGGAATACATTTACCGTTTTCACCAGCAATGGAAACAGTTTTAAGGAGAAACTATGAAGAGATGCAAATAATGATTTTCTATACCTGAGCTTCATATTTCTTCACACTCAAAAACAGATGCCATTTTTTACAGAAATAGAAAAACCCGTCTTAAAATCTGTATGGAACTACGAACTATCCTAAATAGCCAAAGCAATCTTGAAAAAGAAAAGCAAAGCCGGAGGCATGAGACTTCCTTATTACAAACTATACCACAAAGCTACAGTAATCAAAACTATATGTTATTGGCATAAAAACAGACACATAGACCAAATAGAACAGAATTGAGAGCCCAGAAATAAATCCATGTATAAACGGTCAACTAGTATTTGACTGAAGTGTCAAGGATATTCAATAGAATAGAACAGTCTTTTCAATAAATGGTGCTGGGAAACTAGGTATTCACATGCAAACAAATAATTTGAATCCCTGTCTTATTAACAAATTAAATTAGATCCCCAAATTAACTTGAAATGGGTTAAAGACTTAAGTGCAAGGCCTCAAACTAGAAAACTCCTACAGAAGGAAACATAGGGGAAAAACTCCTTAACATTGATATTGGCAATGACTTTTTGGATGTGACACTGAAAACAGAAGCAACAAAAGCACCAACTGACAAGTGGGACTACATCAAACTAAAAAACTTCTGCACAGCAAAGGACATAATCAACAAAATGAAAAGGCAACCTAAGGAATGGGAGAAAATACTTGCAAACATAACAGACAAAGGGTTAATATCCAAAATATATAAGAAATTTATACAACTCAATAGTAAAAAGACTAAAAATCAGATTTAAAAAAAAGAGAGAGACCTTGAATAGATATTTTTCCAGAGAAGAAATACAAATAGCCAACAGATGCATTAAAAGGTGCTTAACATCACTAAACAACAAAAAAATGCAAATCAAAACCACAATGAGATGCCACCTCACACCCTTTAGGACCACTGATGTAAAAAAGATAAGAGATAGCAAGCATTGCCAAGGATGTGGAGAAAAGAGAATGCTAGTGCACTGTTGATGAGAATGAAAAGTGGCACAGCCACTGTGGAAAACGGTGTAGAGGTTCCTCAAAAAAATTAAATAGAATGATCATATTATCTAGCAGTCCAATTTCTGGGTATTTATCTAAAGGAAATAAATCACAATTTCGAACAGGTATCTGCACCCCATTGTTCATTGAAGCATTTCACAATATATAAGATATGAAAATAATGTAAGTGTCCGACAACAAATGAATGTATAAAGAAAATTTAATTAACTACATATGTAGTTAATACACTAATATATATATTATTTTATTAATTACTAATATTATTAACTATTATACAAATAATATTAGTATTGTGTGTGTGTGTGTGTGTGTGTGTGTGTGTGTGTGTGTATATTTGACAATAAGAAGAAAAAAATCCTGTCATTTGTGACAACATAGATGAAACTTGAAGGAATTATGCTAAACAAAATGAAAGACAGATATGGCATGACCTCACTTATGTGTAGAATCTAAAAAATGCTGAACTGACAGACACGGAGAATAAAATAGTAATTGCCAGAGGGAAATGGGGAGATGTTGGCCAAAGGGTACAAAATGCCAGTTATTAGATGAATAAGTTCTGGGGATCTAATGTACAACATGGTTGACTATAGTTAACAATACTGTATTATATATTCGACCGTTGCTAAGAGAATAGATCTTAAGTGTTCTCTCTACAAAAAGAAAAAATAGTAGTTTTTTTTCTTCCCACGACGTGATAGATATGTTAAGTAACCTTATCGAGTTAATCATTTTACAATATATATGTGTATCAGATCATGTTGTACATCTTAAACTTACACAACGTGATATGTCATTTATATCTATATAGCTGGGGAAAAAAGTTGTTTTTCAAAGGGTATATACTTCTTTGCTAGGGGTGGATTCTGGCCAGCGGCCTATGTTGTGTGGTTTACATTGAAAGTAATTTCAGGAAACCCAGAAGAAAGATGGAGGAGTGAAACAGGAGAAAACAAAACAAAACAAAACAAAAAAAACAGATATTAAAAAATTTTTTATAAAGCAGGTTACCACTGTTGGTAACTACAGACTAATCCTTCTAGAAGGCTGTGAGCCAGTGTAAAATACATGCCTCAGATTTATCCCACTGAAGGATGATGATCTGGGTTATTTGTATACCAATCTTTTTCAGTCTTTAGTTGAAGGCTCTTTCCAGGCAGAGCATTAATGCTCTGCCTCTCTCAGCCTGGTCTGTGGGTAGCAAAATGAGCTCTAGAATGCAGAGAAAGCCCCCAGGCTGAGAAATCCATTTGGAATTTGGTTAGCGTGCACTGAACAAGCTAAAGGATATGGGCAGAATATCAACAGTGTTTAATATAGTGCCTCTTTCATCACATCTTTGAAATAACGGTATGGTTGTTTCTTTCTAGAGAGAATCACTCCAGTTTCTTCAAATTATGACATTTGGTATCATTCCTCGACTCGCTGAAAGACTACTCTATTCACTTTAAAGTTTGCCATAAAGTAGGAGCTACTCTAAAAAGTTACTTTTCATATTGAGAGGTGGGGAGCCCTGGATCAGAATCACGAATGAGAATTTTCAAATTACACGCAACACCTGCAAATAATTTCCTGTTTTCAAAATAAATTCCCCCCTCTCTACTTGGGGAAGCAATGTTCTGTGTTAAATAAAGGAAATTTATTGCATACTTTAAGCAAGTTTATAGAGAGAGAAAATAAAAATTATTAAAGGACTCAAATGTAAACAGTTAGCGTGTCACAATTCTAGCCTTAGAGCTGAACGAGGAACATAAGAGATTTTAGAGCAATTTCCATTCTATTTTAGTAAAACCTGATGTCAAAACAAGTTTCAACTAAAGTAGCTATTTTGCTCACAGGTATGGCCTAAGCTATCATTCTAAGCAAATATTTTTTTATCAGTAGAATTACTTCATTAATTAAATGGAGCAGTATTAATAGCCTGTATGTAAAGATGTGATTTATTTCCAGAGAAATGACTAAGTTCTAAGAGCAATGTTCAATAATTAAAGGACATTAGCAACTTTGCTTGGCATTTTGTTTCCAGAATGTTAATACGGTCTTGGAGACTCTAACAGCTAAGCAGAAGATATAGAAATTGATACACTTTAAGAAAAACACAACAATTCCCAATATAAGACAAAATTTTACCCTTTCTGTCTCGAATTTTATAATATATTCTTTTGACTCAATGTTTCTTCAGAAGAGGTAAGGGTGTTTGCTAAACGTTTTAAATCCTATTTTCTGACAAGCGAATGAATATACAAACAGGGACATTGAAGACTTGTGTCCAGCTCAGATAGAATGCTCTACTAAATGGTTATCCACTTTCCTGTGCTAATGTCCAGTTCCTCCACTAGAACGTGCTCCTTGAGTGAGGAAGCTGCGTTTAGTTATTTCCTGAGCATGGGCTTAGGCAAGTGCCAGGGTGCTCATTTAATAACTGCCGAATGGATGTTGTATACAAAGCACTTACATCGTTCTGACCAGGTTAAGTGCTCAATTTACCACATCCTTTAGAATAACGGATCTTTCTATAAAGGTAGCACAATCAACAGAAACCCTTCTGTATTAGTCTTTTAATTCTTTTTTCTTAAACAAGACTTCTCAAGCATTTACTCTGGGCGAGACACCAAACTAAGAATGGCATCAGATGAAAAATAAATGAAAAGCAGTTCCACCTCCTATGAGCTTATCATGAATGAAAAGATAATGAATAAATAAATAGCTTTAATCCACGGTAAAGTATATGAAGATTTGTAACACAGTTCCAAAAAAAAAGAAATAGAAAGAAAAAAGAAAAAATATAAAGGCAACTTGGGGATGCTGAGCATCAAGAAAGTGATTGTTTTTCAATGAAGTCTCCAAAATTTGCTGATAGCTTACTTCTTAGAATGAGTCTGAGCACCCTGCAATTTCTGATGTTTTCAAAAAAGAGAATTCAGAGAAGACAATATGTCCTCTCTACTCAGATAGCTTTCGATTTTGTGGTGGATTAAAGATGATCATGAAATTCTCTGACACTCTCATCACTGAGTTCTCAGGTATGTTGTATGGGCCCTGAATCTGGGCCGGCCTCATGACTGCTTTTACTCAACAAACATGGCAGAAGAGATGCTGCGCCAGTTTCTGGGCCCAGGCCTTCTGAGACTGGCAACTTCCACTTCTTGCTTCTTAGAATGCTTGCTCTGGGGAAATCCAGCCACTTTGTAAGAAGTTCAATTGCTGAGACTGTCACTTTGTGAGGAAGTTGGAACTAAACATTTTAAGAGGCCCCATGGAAAGGGAAAGGCCATACAGCCAGTAACAAATGTCCCAGTCATCTCAGACCAGGTTCTGGACATGTGAGTGAAGAAAGTCAGCTTGTAAATGGAAAAGAACCAAGAAACCCAGACCACAGAGAGAACTGAGGCAGCAGCAAAGTACCCCACTCAAGCCATCTCCAGCCCCTTGAGCCACCCAGCAGTGTCCTCAGCTATCATGGGGTGAAGAGGAATCACCGCTGCTGTGCACTGACTGATCTTCTGACCCATAAAACTAGGTGCATAACAAAATGATTTCTGTTTCCACCACAAGTTCTGGGGTAGTGCGTACACAGTAAAAAATAACCAGAGGTCGTATTTTCACCAGAATTAACTATAAGATAAGGAGTTTTTTTTTTCTTCTTTTTTAACATACTAGAACTTTCTTCTCTTCAAAGCTGTCACTTTGGAAGTACATTTATTTATTGTATAAAATTCCATGCTGGAAACATTTTGAAATTTCTCCACAGAACAATTTTATGAGCCAAAAAGAAAGAGGAGGAGAAAAGGGGAGGGAAGAAGGAGGGGAGGAGAGGAGAGGAGAGGAGAGGACAGGAAAGAAGGAAAAATGATGCTTGTTATTTTATAATCACATCTCAATCGGAGCACAAATAAAGCAATTATTACCTATTTTCTAGACTTAGCTCTAAATAAGTTTTACTTTTTCCTTCATTCACATTTTCAAAATCAGTCCTCAAAGAGTTGTCACCACTGAAAATGTTTAAAAACAAAGTGTCAGGTACTCTCAAGACAATTGAAATGAAAGAGATGTTGAAACATTTTGCTCTTTTTCTTTATGCTCAGCATCCCCAAGTGTCTCTTTTAAAGGACACAGAACTCATATTAAGGCATATAATCCTGGGAGATTAAAAAAAGTCAATGCCATTATAAAGGGTAACTAAAGCCAAACATAACACAACTGCTATGATAGTAAATTGGTTTGCTGACTTGCTCCTGCAATGTCAGCTAGCCTCAGTGCCACCATGTAATTAATTTATCTGTGTAGTTTTATCCTAGTATTTTCTGCTATTTGCAAAGAAAGAAGATTTGGTTTCACATAGCAAGGTTAGCAGAAATAGTTCTGTCCCTTTCTACCCGCTTTTGATTTTGTTTACGAAAAGATAATTATAAATCACTGAAAAGCTCAGTTTGTAGAAACAATAAATGTTTTTAAATTACCAAGCCAGGACCTGATACATAGAAAGCTCTGAATCTCATATAGTCTTACAAATCAATAACCAGTCATTTCGGCATATGATTATTGTGCTTTTTGTTTGTTTTTATGTTTGATTTAAGAAGCTGTAATCACTTCCTAAATAGCTTTATCTTTTACCAGGACACATACAAGATGAAACCTCATTCAAACATCAATGTACTAATTCTAAACTTAGAAAATATTGAAGTTGAAGAGGAATACAGTCAATTATTTTCTAATTTTGCCAAAAGAAAATTAAAAGTAGGTTAATTTATTTGTTTAAGAGAAGTAAGATATGAAAATAATACTATTGGCATGATGAATGAGGCAATAATGTTTAGACTATAGGACAACAGTGCTGAGATAAAGTATAGCCGTTACTTTGTATTATGAAAACAGGTTTTTTGGGTAATTTATATACCAACATAATAATCATGTCCTAAGCAAAACTAAATAAACTACTACCAGACATTTCTGGTTCTACCTCCTGTTAGGCATGATAAACCGAACTTCTCTCTCTTTTATATCCTTCCACAGCACCTGGTTGACAGCTCTGAACTTGACAAATGCTCTTTCTTCTGGAATTTTAAGTAGCAATAAGCACTTTAGATATTTCACATAAAAAGACATGTGCCGGCTCCTCTTTCATGAAATCCCCTAGGCAGCCACAGAAAATTGCATTTTTAAGAAAGAAAAATTTTAATATCATTCACACAAGGTGACTGCCGAGAGTTTAGCTTTGAGAATGCCACCTACAGAACTCAGGAAGAGTCTCAGTGTGCATTCAACAGCTTCTTGATCGTCTCTATGAGAAGAAAACTTGAAGTCTGTATAACAGATGCTGCTCACTCTAGGATGCCAGCCACAACTGACCACTAAGGGAACTGTCCAAATGATGGGCCATCCGGTATTATTAATGTTTTTCCCCTTTTCTGGCAAGCAACTC
>NW_011888962.1:1955488-2006841 GCF_000151845.1 Pteropus vampyrus
TGGCACACTCATACACTGCTAATGACAGTGTAATTTGGAATAATCATTTGGAAAGCAATTTCACATCACAAGAAAAGTTAATTTATTCATTCATTAAAAAAAAATGTTTTCGACAATTACAACATACCAATGTAGGCATAGGACTACAAAGAAATTAGGAATAACTGTTAATCAGAAGCAGTAAACAAAGAGAATGACATAAATTACCCCTCTCCCCCAAAAATAAATAAAAAGGTATATAAAAGTTTCTGGGTAATTGAGAAAAGCTGCGCAAGGTGAGATTTGGGGCTGGGTCATGTATTATATAGTATTTATTGATTTATGCATTTATTCAGCAAGTATTTATGGAATCCCTTCTATATGTCAGGAGCCATTTTAGACACTGAAGAAACATCAGTGAATATAACAGACAAAAATCAGTGTTCTTATGAAGGTTACATTCCAGTCAGAGAGAGACAGACAATGAACGATGTAAATAAGCAACATACATATTAGGTTGATAATAAGTGTTAGGGAGAAAAAGTAAAGAAAGATGGGGAGAATGGAAAGGGCATTGACATTTTAGGTAGCTTGGCCAGGGGAGGCCTCATACAGAAGGTCATATCTGATAAAAAGTCTAAAGGACATGAAGAATCGAGCCACTCAGATCTATCTAGGCAGAATAATACAGCACCAAAAGACCATGGATGTTAAGGCTCTGAGGAAGAACGTGCTGTGAAGAAGAACAGGCAAAACTGTTGGCTGGAGGGTAGTGAATGGGGTGGCAGACGGAGAGGTCATGGGAAGCTAGGCTATTTAGATCATGTAAGCATTTTGCTTTTTCTTTGAGTGGAATGTCTGGTCATTGGACGGTTTGAGCAGTGGAATGACAGTTCATGTTTATGTTTTAATCAGTTCACACTGCAAGAAAAAAAAAAGTAGAAACAGGGAGATCGGCTAGAAGAACCAACTCTCTAGGGGAGAGAAGATGATGTGTTCGACGAAAGTGGAAATAGTATCCAAACTTCCAGCCTAGATCCTTGCTGTATCCATATGTATTAGTTATCTACTGCCGCATAACAAATTACCCCCAAAATTACTGGCTTAAAATAACAGTAAACATTGATTATCTCTTATAGGTTCTATGAGTCAGGAATTTGGGAGCAGCTTAGCTGGGTGGTTCTAAGAGTCTTTCATGAGGATGTAATCAAAATTTATTGTCTGGGGGTGTCATCTAAAGGCTTGACTGAAGTTGGAGAATCTGCTTCCAAGAGGAGTCATTCATTTGGCTGTCATGTTGGAGCTGGTTAAGAGCAGGAGACCTTACTTCCTCCCTCATAATCTTTCCATAGTACTGCTTGAATGTCCTTATCACACGGCTTCTGGCTTCCTCTAGAGCAAGTGATGCACAGTACAAGACAAAAGCTTCAATAGTTTGTGATCTAAACTCATAGGAGTCACAAAATGTCATTTCCACAATATCCTACTTCTCACACAGGTCCACAATATTCAATGTGGGAAAAGACTACACAAGGGTATGGATACCAGGAGGCAAGAGCTATTGGGGGCCAAATTGGAGACTGGCTACCTCACTATATCTGACTAAATTTTATTGCCTAAGGTTTCTTTTCTGGGCATAAGTGCATTACCTTAAGCAAATCGAACATGAAAATATAACAAAAGGAATAACAATTTGAAGCTTTTAAGTGTGAACATATCACTCTTCAAAAAAAAGTCTTTACAATGCAAGCACGCCAGCTTTTCAGTATAACCACTATGGCTTGACTAGTAATTGTTTCTATCTCTTAGCCTGAAGCTTTAGTTTCTTAGCTAATAAAGATAAGTTCAGCTTCTTAGCGCTACATAAATATTTCTCCTTTCTCTCTTCCTCTACCAGTCCTCACATACATCCAGTCCTCTCCTCCACCAGTCCTCACTTTCAAACCCTTTCTTATGTGTAGGCAGAGCAAGTAGTCTGTGTGGAGTTAATAAAATAAGATCTCTTTCCCCCATCAAAATATGTTTTCTATCTGCTCACTAATGCCTAACATTCTTTGATTAACAGATTCCTTTTTTTTTTGACACGTGGTTTCTTGTCTCCAGTTAAAAATATCAATATTCTTGGTAAAAGAAATATATTATAATTTTATCAGCTGTATGCTCATTAGTATGATTTCTTCTGCATATCTTCTGCAAACAAGTTTTCAGAATGAGGAAGAAGAAAAAGAACACCGGGGGTGGGGGAGAAAATCTCCCAAAAGAGAAAATCGTGGTAGAGAAAGGGGAACCTCGTGAAATGGAAGAATGTACTTCCTCACAATTTTGTCCAGGGCAAACTCTACACAGGGTGGAAAATCAAAAATCCCTAATCTCATTCTCATACCCACCAAGATCACTAAGTTAAACCCTATATCCTTGTGCATGTCTGTCAAAAGCTATCAAAATGAGGACAATTCCTCAAAGAAGAAGAAAAAAAGAAATGACAGATGAACATAAGCCACAAAGAGACAATGAAGAACTGAAAATACACTACTTATAGAGCGGCTAGCTTGTTAAATCTTGAGATTAAGCTTGTTTATTTTAATGATGACTTTGGTCCATAAGCCCTTAGCCCTGTTATTTATTCATAACCTTGCATGGGTCTGGGATTCCTAATTTGCAAGTATAAAAGTGAGAAGCAATTTGCACATGCCAGGTGTCTGGACAAATGCTCTCTATTATCTGCATAAACCAGATGCTCAGTGAATTGAACTAAGTTGAACAGAATACTTATTGTTCATTTGCAAGCTGGCATCACACTCCTACAGAGACCCCAGGTTTTGCAAAGACCATTCTGTAGTTTTTATCAAATATGAAAAAACCATTGTCCCAAAATGATGACTTTTCTTAATGATGTGCTGCTGACTGTAATGGTTGAGTTGTCCAGTAGAATTTAATGGCCTCACACTTTTCTTATGATGCTTAATAAATGCTCCCAGGAAGACAGATTTAGAATACAGACACTAAATTCAGGTTTACTCGCTGCATCAAAGAAGTCTTTTGCAACTTTGTTTGATCTGATTGCCAGGGGAAAAGAGAACTAGCACTTAATATACCTATAGTAGATAAAGCATCCTGCTAGGAGCTCAAGGCACATTATTTCATTTCCACAGTAGATTGATTTATAAAATATCCAATTTGATTTGATCATGAGCTCCATTATTTTTTTTATTAACCAAGTTAGACTGTGTTTTGGTCGTGTTTTTACTTAGCAGAATAGCCTGTTCTGATACCAGAAACAGAAACAAAATTCAGCCCCCCATAATTGAATGCATTCACAGCTTTACCCTTTTTTTGTAGTGCATTCATGTTCTCATGCTCTTCCAAAAGAATAAAAGAGCCCAGAGGGCCCAGACTTCTGTACAGGGCAAGGGATGCTATGGGGCTGTGAAATGACATGAGGCATGGCAAACCTAGCAAGCTTGAAAGAGAAGGAACAGAAGCTGGGTTCAACCCTGTGGTGAATGGTCCTAGAGACAGCAGATATGCAATCACCTCTAGCATGGAGAACTGAGTCCACCATCAGGCCTAACTAAATAGAAATAATTTTAAGGATCTGGAAAGATGTGCTCAGATGAGTATCAGGATTTCCAGGCAGGACAGGGAGGCACAAAAGAGAGCTGTCAAGAGTATTCAGAGCAGACTCTAGTATGCAGAGGTCTGGGCTGAATAGGAGAAGCTGTTAGAAGAGGCGAGTCATGAATCCACTGGGCTGGAGGAGAAGGGTCAAAATGTAAACTAGGAGAACAGAAAGCACCAAGAATCTGAGAGACATGAGTGATGTCACAGAACAGCCTCTATCTCCCAGATGACACTAATGAGCTTGTGTGCCTGTTCAAACAGATCTACAAGTTATGCTCTAGGATGGATGACATGGTTGGGCCCTCATCACCTCAAAGTCTTAAAATGGAGCTTAGAAATGGTGCTCTGTGAGGTCTATATCAAAAGAAACTTTAAGAAGTGTTTCTTAATGGTAAATTACATTTACTAGCAGAGATTTCTCTCCAGCTGACGAAAAGTGACATGCTGCAAATCCTTTGTAGGTATGACAACATATCGATGCCCTTTCTCGGTACACAAGCTCTCCATGTCTTAAATGGAAATAATAGTCACTGGTTTGCTTACTTTAGAGTTTCCAATAGCCCATGATACACCTTTGTGAGAATTAGATGTTGCCGCTGGTGCAGGTTCACAGTTCAGTGCTTGTTGTGTGGACTAGTTTAAGGCCCCACCTGTCCCCTCAATAGAGGCTCATGTGCAGTGAAACAACTTGTACATTCATGAACATTGGCCATGGCGAGGATAAAATGAAGACACCTCGCAAAAGGTGAAGTGCAATACAAATGAAAGACATGAATATAATCAAAAGTTGGCTTTTAAACTAGAAGTGTAGGAAATATCATAAGTGAATTTTTCAAAAATTTTATATCAAGAGATACAAATGATAAAATACATATTGAATAAATCAGTAACAGAGTTTTTAGTAGGTCTGTGGTTCTTAGCCAGAGTGAAGGGCCAGAAGCACCTGAAATTTATTTAAAAAGACACATCCAGGGTTCTACTTCAGAGCAGACCCTAGAATGCAGAGGTCTGGGCTGAATAGGAGAAGCTGTGAGAAGGCTTCTGAATCAAGAGGTCTGAGAGTATATCACATTCTTAATTATAAAGTTCCTTGGGTTTTCTTTGATGTGTACCATTGTTTGAGGATCACAAGCTTAGAGAATTCAAGCCTAGCAACCAATTCAGGTATTTTTAAACTAAACTCAGTATCTTTTTTGCCTGAATTATCCAGAGAGCCTTCAAATGAAAAAGGAAGCATATGACACAAACAATAATTAAAAATCTAAAGAGAATGCTATGTTCTTCATTTAAAAAAGCAGCGAGGATATTGCTCAATAAGTTGATGGCTCATAAAATATTTATAAAATGCACATTTCAGAGTATATAACACACGGCACAAAATATCTCTGTACAGTCCCACTCACTGAGCTACCAGTGCAAAAATCCTAATCTTATTCCCCACATGCTAAGAGCCCACTAAAATGCAATGAAAATCCCAGATGAGTATGTCTGCCATCAGTTTCAGTATCCAACAAGGCCATCATGAATCACATCAAAGCAAACAATTAATAATAATTCTGCTTTTATATAAATCTAGTACCATCAAAATCAAAAGCAATAATGCAAACCCAAGCATTTTGGTGGTTTAAACCACTATAAATTAAATCCTTTCTTAAAGCATACACATTTCTACTTTCAATTTGGATATTAAGGCATTTAGTCACAGTCTTGAACCTCCTCTGCTGCTCTGTATTCCAGGAATTGAAGAAGAGAGAGTACTTAATACTTCTTTTAAGATATTGTTAATGCCATTGGCTAGGGAAGTATAGAATTCTGAACAAAATTAAAGGGACTGATTTCAATTTAGAAAGAATAAGCCAGTGAATTTCTCTAGGCTGATACACTAAATTATTGTATTTAGGATATGAGCACTTTATTTTTTAATAAATTCTCTGGAATCATGTTTATTACAGATAAGTAAAAAGGAGAAAATAATCTAGACAAATGGCCTGGGACTCTGGGTTTTGAACTGACATATTATTTTCTCCAACCCCACTAAATAGGCATTGTCCTTAGGCTATTGGAACACTAACCAATGAAGAAACCAGTTTGGAATCTGATGTCTAATTCATCCTAAAATATGTTGAGGGAAAAAAGTCATCCATACAAGATTGATTAGATCTGGCATGTGAAACTTTTTTATATAATGGTTTTATACAGTTTAGTTAATAGCCAATGACACGATTAGAAAAACGAGTTTCTAGTTGCCATGACAATTCATACAGCATAGTACCACCCACTCCAATAGCAACACTTAAATAATGAACATAAAGACAGATAATGGAGCCCACACAGAAGTGGGTGTCAAAAGCTAAGAAGTCAAACTCTAGATACTGTAGTGGTGATGGAACCCTTAAAAGAATGACGAAGGAAGCGGCCACTGAGTGATGGGTATATTTTCTGAAGTAGAGCTTGGTCTGCTAAAATCCAGGATGGTTCATGAATGCCTACACTCTACCTTGTTCTAGTAGAAACTAACTTGTCATCCCTATGTCAGCAGGCAAGTGCAGCTGACAATTCTGCAGTGCTTTTCAAAAGAGAGAAAGTTTTATACCTCACCTACGATGTAAATGAATGTTAGAACGTATGAACACATACTTAAAGCTATTAAAAGAAAAGCTAATAAAAATGTTCTATTTTAAATTGTGCATGATGAGAAATGAATATAGTATCTCTTAATGTAGCAAGGGGACAGGCCTACCTAGCAGATTTACACAGTATACAGGTAAAGAGGGGATATAAACTGGATTTTATTGAGATTTTTAAAAATTATTGTGGGGTATAATTAATTTTTGTATTAAAGAAAAAATGTTGCCAATATTATCAATGTCAGACTCAATATTATCAATGTCAGACTCATCTTAATTTCAGAGATATTAATTAGAATGTGACAAACTTGCTTCTTAAAAGTGATGAAATATGGTATACATCTGTGTGTATTCACATGTAACTATTCTTGTAGTATGAGTTCATTCATTCATTAATTTAGTCAATGAGTATTTTAATACCTCCAATGTGCCAGCTTCCTGTGCAAAGTACCAGTTTTACATTATCAGTCAATAATATTGTTTTTATGAATCCTGAGAGCAGAATCTTACTGTTCACAGACAACTGCGAATAAGATTCTGGGGTTCAAAATGAACACATTATGCAAGTAACTTAATAAAGCATATCCAGGCTGGTGTATCTTGATACACTTGCAGGCAAGAATGATCTGTTTTTAAAGTTATAAATCTTAGTGTCAAAGTCTAAGAATTCTATGCATCTATCATTTATCTCCAATTTACAATGTTATCAACTGAAAGTTTACTTATAAATTAATGCTTCCTGTAAAACAAAATAACAAATTTTAAATGAAGCTGATGCTAGATCATAAATGCTGCTTAATTCATAACTAGCTAAATTATTATACTCTAGTTACAACTCAGACTATTCCAGATGCAGCCCAGCTTCTCCTCCTCATATCCCAGAGCTTCTATGTTCCCCTCACATCCTCTTCCTAGTGGGTGATGGCAAGGAAAAGAACATCTCCTAGTTGTTCATGAACATGTGCAGATTCAAGCTGATGCCTACCACAGTCACAGCAATGTTTCTGGTACAGATAAATCTGGTGGTGTCAGTTAAAATAGATGTAGGGACACCCCAAAGGAGCAGCAATTTCCAAGTTTAGGGTGTTTCTAAATTGGTATTGACATTTTCAGTGAAAGATAATCCAGATTAAGGAGGACAATGAGCCTGATTCTATGCTCAGCTCTATTCCAGGTCAAAACACTCTTTGCCTCAATGAAGAAAGGTGGAGTGAATGTAATTCTTCCCTGACCTTGCAGAATAAACATGTAACCTTTTACTAAAAGCCAGAAATGTGGAGTCAGAGAACAGCTGAGATGGTTTCTACCAATAGAGCTTCAAGCAAGTTCCTTAAACTTTCTGTATCTCAGTATTCTAACCTCTAATTATGAGTCCCAACGTTTTGTGAGGTATAAATGTCAGTTATAATCATCACAAAAAAAATGTCAAAACATTATTCTATATTCTAAGAAAAAAATATTTTATAATATAGTAAAATGTTATAAGTATAATCTAGATGGTGAGTATACAAACGATCACCTTGTCATATGCTTAAAATATTTATAATAAACTCTTGAGAAAGAAAGAAAATATGGTGTAAAAAGCTGTGATCCTCTGGATGGGGCAAGATCTCCACCTCGGAGTCTCTCTAATATCAAGAATTGCACAAGGTCTGAAATTATACCCTTTTTGAAGCTAACAAGCTAGCCCAACACGGGTCCCTGGATGGTTAAGAAGACAAGAGATTCCTGATTCAGAGACAAAAGACTTCATCACTCACAGAGTACCAGCAGATGTACCAGCTCCCCAAGCCTTGCTTACCACAGGGTGACACAAAGAAGGCAAGGTGAGTCCTGAACATGCTGTAGGCTGTGTTACTGAATGGGAAGCCCATGCTTGAGAAATTCAAATCTTTTATAACTGACAGAAGGCCTGCCTTTTACCCGAGAAGGAAACAGTGTCTTCATTTGAAGGGACAGTAAACACACCTGTGCTTTACTCTAGGAAGAGACATCATCTCTAGATTTCATGGCTATTTGTTCTAGAACACCTTTGAAAACAGAGCCTGAAACAAAGGCAGTCACATCCCCTGCTTGTAAGACATTCAGGAAAAAATTGTCTCCAAACACATAATACATACTAAATAAAGATAAATCTACCAAGCAGTATAATGATAACAGCTTCTATTTTCGTAGTAAATGCAAACATTGTGCCAGGTGTTTAAAATTGATTAGTACATTTAATTGGCACACGAAAAAATTCTAAGAGGCAGCTACTATCCCTATCTTTGTTTTACAAATAAAGAAAATGAAGTCATAATTCAAGTAAGTCATAATACTACAATCCACAACATTACTATATAATGAAACTGAAATTTGAACACAGAACCTAAGCTTTTAATCACTGTGTTTTACTGCCACTTTTTAATTATGTGCTATATATTTCTATCCCTATAAATACCTCATTACTTTGCAATTAATTGTCTGTGTGCCTATCTTCCCCACTAAACTACATTCTTCAAGGTCAGGGACATTTCGGATATTTTTATTTTCAAAACCTAACCGTACCTGGCTAATACATACTAGTTATTCAAATAGCGTTGGTTGAAAGATTTTTTTTTTTAATTAGTCTTCAGGCAATTATTCTCAGAAAAAAGAAAAGTTATTTTTTGTGCTTTTTGGTCTTCTATTCTGAAGATAACATCTATTTTCAGATGAATAATCATGATATACTACAAAATAAGCTAAACATTTTAATTCTTATTTTCAAGATAAACTGCAGATTAGAGTATTTATGACATATTTAAAATGGTCTTTTCTGACAATTTTTTTTTAAGTTTGACTTATCCTAGAAACATCTTATGCTGAATTTCTAAGGTATTTAATATGTGGTTTTTGAAATTTTTAACAACTAGAACAGAGTAGTGGACTATTAGTGCAGCAGGGACCGTGGGAGGTAATCTGGTTTACTACTTAAAAAAGAAATGAAGAGAGGAACCATGTCTCCAAAGAAAATGTTCTAACAAACTCCAATATATAAAGGAGATTAACATGGTAGTTCTAGTTAAAATGGAAATCAAAATATGGAGCCCACCTATTTTCTCTGCTCCCTACTGAACAGTCTTTGAAGTATTCTAGGGAGCCCTAACATTTCTGAAAAAAAACAGTTTGAGAGCAGTTGCTCTAGTCTATTCTTGTCATTTTTGAGTTGAATTCTTATGTTCTACAGGAGCTCATCCAAGATCTCTACTTAATTAGTGGATGAATCTTACCTAAAAATTCAGATTTTCAAACTCTCTATCTAGGGTTTATTCTAGTCTACTGTCCCTTAATTATTATAGAAATATAATAATTTTATCCTAAATAATATTATTATATCATTTTATCCTAAATGATATTATTATAAATGATAATAACTAAAGCCAAAGTTATGCCAATATGAAAGCACCATGCTGGAAATAGCCTATTTCGTGTCAAGAACCCATGTCAAGAAGGCTACATGCAATCTTCTTTCTCTATTAAAATAAATGCCACGATGTCTAAAATTCGGCACTTCTCAGAAATGGATGTTTTCTTTTTTTAATGCAGGAAGTGGGCTGGTCTACTCTTTTACCTCTAAGGTGACTAGAAATTTGGTGTCTTCATAGCAAAATTATGAGATTTGTTTTGATAATACTTAGCATGTTAATTCTTAAAAGGGAAATTCCTAACTAATGCCACAATTTCAAAGCAAAAATTTTCATTAAAAATAATCTAAACTAGAAAAGAGCATCTTTCAGCACCTCATCCTCAACCTCTCCTTTAAATGGCTCTTTGTTAAGCTTACAACTGCATTAATCTTTCTGAAAGGAATAAAACCTTTCATCTATCATCAGTCCCAGAGGTGATGTGCTAATGGTTTGCATTTATTCAAATTTCCAGTCTACCCAATTATCCTCTTTTCTCCCCAAATCATAATAAAACTCTAAGAGCTGTGAAAAAATTAGTACCATTTTCTGGTGACATTACCTCACAAGTTAGATGTTGTTGAGAACTGCTGTTGTGGGGACTGATTTCCAAATTCTTCATGGCCACAGAGCCTGCAACCTATACAGTGACCTAGTGAGTACTAAAAATATGTGTTTCTAATGATACATATGTATAAAAACAATACTCTTCTTCTGCTGCACTGAGTACTCAGTGCTTCCCAAATATGCCCTGTATATTGTGCATTTTGCATGGGATTTCTTCAGATAAAAAAGAGTAATATCATTTGTACCTTGTGATTGAAGAAAAATAACTGACATTTTAACCATGCCTACAATAACACCCACACTCTACGATAACTATATTTTGCCTTAAATTGAATTGATTTGAATAAGTCTCATCTATATAACCTCCATGAAGGCAAAGCAAATCACTTGGTCCCCATCTGTATCCATAGAGTTGCTGCCCTTTTGGGAATTTTTCTCCCACTGATCTATTTAATTGACAAATTTTATTAAGCCTCTGTTGTGCATCAGATACTGTGTAGGTATTGGGATATTATGGGGAATAAGTGAAACACCAAATTCTTTCCAGAGTCCAGTGGGGAAGAAAGTCAAGAAAACAGGTAAATACAATATACTGTGAGACGTGCCGAGGAAGGACAACTGAAGATTCTTGAGAAAGTACAAACAAAGAATACTTGACAGAAACAGGAAGTCAGGGAAAGCTCCACAGAGAAAGCAATGCCTAAATCGAGACCAGAATAACCTGATAATCTTGCCTTTGCTCATGTTCCTCCAACTGCCAGAACCCTCTTCACTCTATTTAACCAGTTCTCAGCACAGCTCAGGTTTCAGTTTAAATGTCATATTTTCAAGGATATTTACTCTCCCCTAGACAAGCTTCTTGTACTTTCACTTTCAGAACACTAATGACACTTTTCGTTAGCATTTCATGTCTCTCTCTGCAAGCAGCCTAAAGATCCATGAGGGTAAGAACTATGTCTGTTTTGTTATAATTAACTTAGGTTTGGGGTTGGTCAGGTAAGGGAATGGAGGAGAGAATTGAAAATATCGGCAAGGAAGTGGTAAAGCTGATGGAATATGAATCTTGTTTGAGGATCTTAACTATCTTATACCTTTTTTTTTTTTTTTAAGAAATCAAACTAATGCATGTATATAATTTAAAAAATGAAGTATATTAGGGTTTATAATGAAAAGCAACATTGCTCACTCCTCATCTCCCACTTCTTTAGAGACCACTCATTTTTGCTTTTTGTTCTTTCGGTGTTAACTTCCATATCAATAAGTATATACTTACATTGTTATTTATTTATCATCTGCAGACATAATCTATTGATGTTCTGTTATGACTCCAGTACCACTACCTGTCCTCCTCAGTACAGTTTTATCACTATTTATAGTTAAAACTATTTGTTGTTGTTGTTTCAGAAAACCAAACCAAAACAAAACAAAAAACCTCAACAGGTTCTGAATACTTCTACTATCATTACCAGATAGCAATCATAAACAGCACTGCTTATGAGCTAGACAATGTTCTAGTAAGATAAGGAGAAGACTTAGAAACCGGGTAAAAATGAAAGATCAAGAGGCATTTGATTTTGATGATATTGAAGAAAACATGTGGGGAAAGGTACCTGAATAAGAGATCTGGAAAGATGTATATGGTATGTTCAATTTAAAGAAGACTAACAAAGATAAAAAGATAAAAACTTGGAGTAAAGACAAGGCCCTAGGATGGTCATAGTGTAGGGTGCCTCAAATGGAGAGGAAGTGAAAGTAGTCATGATGTCAGGAAGAAACTGAGAAATTGGATATTGAGTTTCCATGGAAAAGGAGGAAAACTGCAAATTAAAGCAATGAAGAGGGGCATAACGACATGGCATCAGCTTCAAATTAACAAGAGATTTGCATAGAAATAAAAGAAAGTAATGTCTTGAAAGTATGCTGGGGTACAAGGAATAAACCAAATCTACTCTAGTGGGTTGAGTGGTGGCCCTCAAAAAGGCATGTTCATGTCCTAATCTTCAGAACATGTGAAGTGTGTCTTATTTGGGGGGAAAAAAGTCTTTGCATATGCAATTAAGTTAAGGATCATGAGATGAGGTAATCTACTAGATTATATAAACCAATGAGGAAAAAAAATAGAAACAACCTGGCAAATCCTTATCAAGTGTATCATTTGAAAATATGGTTTCTTTCACCGTCAAAAAACTTTTGAGTTTTATGCAGTCCCATTTGTTTTATATTTTTTCTTTTGTTGCCCTTGCCCGAAAAGACATATCCATCTGTCTCTGATATCTAATATATCAGCCATCCAACATACATTGTCACAGGTCATAAAGGAATACATGCTCTGGGATGGCCTCATAGACAATTCTGTCAGTTTTTAAGTTTTTTCAGATAACAACAGCCATGATTAAATCTTACAGGTTCATCAAAACTTGTTAATGGAGTAAAGATTTAATAAATGTTTAATTGTCATCATTATTATTTGATAAAAAGGGCCTACAAGACAATCAGAGACATGATTTAGGAGTGGGTTCTCTTTGCCAAAGAATAGTTAGAACTCTAGTACCCTTTTAAAATATTATATATCCCAGGTATCACAGTGGCCAATCATGGGAAGCCCTCATTTTAAATATTCCTAAATCTTAACATACCCAAGATAAGTATAATAAATAAAACTTTTGTCAAATTGTATCTGGGATCTACATAGGCCTCTTTAATCAGAAGTAGAAATCTCTTATCTTTATGACTGTGTAAGTCATTGTTGCCTGTGGTTATGCCAGATATTAAATTTCATTTATTAACTTTCATTCAGTTTATTAACAGAATGCCTATTTGCATAAACATAGGAGAGTAGATGAAGACGGTGGGTTGGTAGCAATTTAGTTCAATACTTTGCACATTATTTTTCAAATTAACGTATTAATTTGCTATATTTAAGTCATACTGTCTAAATCTCAGATGTTTGGGGTTCTTAAAGTAAAAAATAATCCTGACTAAACATTATTTAGTTTAAACTTTCCTGAGAGGAAATTAGTACGTGACTCACTTCAAAGATAGAGATTACAATAGGGTGGCCCTAAGTGAGTAGAACCTTTTCTTCGTGTAATAGTTTAAGAGGTCAAAGCTATTAACATTTTTTGTAACTTGAGCTGGGCACGTTTGGAAAGGCATCTCACACTCCTGTCACATTGCTCAAGCAGGAGCTAGAAGCTCAAATGCACAAGAGCTTAAAACCCTTTCTGTTCTGTGATCTTTTACAAACTCAAACAGTTGAGGACTCAGCAAAAAACATACCAGAACGCCTTCCATTTCCCTTCTTTCATCACTTTGTTCTTTGCCAGAGCAAAAGAATGTATAAGACACAAAGACGACAATGCACTATGAAGCCATGCAGAAATATTAAATCTCTTTTATATTTCTAAATATTCATCTGATATAGATATCGCTATTTTTTCTCAGTAGAAGACAATTTATTCGTATTGAGGCCCAATGAAGAGCAATAAATACATGAAGTGTTAAGAGGTTAAACTTCCATAGCCAAAAACAAGTATGTCAAGGCAGAATTAATTTGACTGGGCAGCTTTGATCTTTTTTTCAAAGTCAGATTGACATTGGGCCAAATTCTCATGAGAAAAAACATTATAATTTGTTAATGTGTCAAAAAATAGCCTGCACAAATTGAAATATAGAGTGAATTGGATATATGATTTTGTTGGGTCTTATATTATATTACTTTGTTAATGCTTTGATAATTGTCTAAATGCCACATTAGAAATGTTAGTATTTACCAACAAAATCTTTTTTGGAGTGGATTTTAATTGGCAGAGTCAAAAAACAGAATATTGCTGGACTTAAAATAAATTTTCTTAAATCAAAATTTAAATTTGGTTTTAAAGACATTTGCTTTATTTTAAATTATTTTTTCTTTATTTCATTGTAGAACAAAGTCATATTTTATTGAATATAGTTGCTAAATAGTCATGTAATTAAACTAAAATTTGATATATAAGCGAATTTTTGGTCAACGACATTTTATAACAATTTTGATAAATAACTTAATAATTTACTTGAAATCTTGTAGTTCTGCATTCAACCTACTAAAAAACTCTGTGTACAGTACTAATAATGCTGATAATCTAAGTGGAAAAGTTCACTGAGTAAATTAGTGCCATAAATAATTTATTATTAATAGTTAAATTTCTATTCTCACTATTTATAATATCCACAAAGTACAGTATTATATTGTATTATATAAATTGTCAGTGAGGGAATATTAATTGTTATGATATAACTTCATATACAAATAAACCAGCTCGCCGAAAATTGACTGAATAAATAAGTGCTAGGATACACACACACACACACACACACACACGCAAAATATATAACACATATATATATATATTTGTCTTCAGAGTAGTTCTCTACATGAACAAATTAAATCTCAAACACCCTTATTTAAAGACGGTTAAACCTGGTCAGTGAGGTCAGACTGCCAAAAGCAGATCTGAAGATGAAAATTCCCAAGGCCTCAGACAGGTCCTTGATTATGTGGCTACTGTGAACATTTTTTGTACCACTATTTCTTCCATAGGAATTCTTTCAGACCCTGGGAATTCTTACTCTATCTTGGTTATTTTAAATATTTGACTTGAAGAATGTCAAAACTATATTTTATTCATTCTAGCTTCATGCTAGTGCTCATTACAGCATTCTCTTCTCTTTTTAATATTTGAATCAATAGGAAAGAAGCAATAAAAAGTAGATAAAAATAAAAGTTTAAAAATTAGATGTTATAAGAGTATAAGAGTACTTTTATTTTAATCTTCCTGTTTTTTTGTTGTTGTTTTTTTTTCATATGGTGACCTCTGTTCCTATGGAGATGATACCTGACTAACAAAAAAATGGAAAAAAGAGCAAGGAGAGAGAGCGAGAGAGAGCCCCTTTGTGGTCTCCAGAGGCAGCAGGGAAGGAAGGTGGTAGAATACCAAATTTCCCCGGAGAACTCTATAAAAGTACAGAGACCAGCTCACATACCCAACTCCTAGAACATTCTGGCCTTAAGTGTTCTATTGGTAGCAATGGCAGCTCTGCTGCTGCTGAGGCAAGAGGGAGAGATGCTGGAAAGAAATTCAGATTATTGGTCACCATATTACCCACTGATTGCACAAGATAATATGTTGCCGAGTAAATACATGAAAAATTTCATTATGATAATATTTTGTTATTTAATAAATATTTTATTTTGTATACTGAGAAGGTTAGATTTGGAAGACCTATGTAGTTTAGGAGAGCCTTATAAGTTTGAAGAATCTGCATAAAAGCACAATAAAAGGACACAGTAGGCAATCAAGGAATATTTTCTATTTTTACAATTTCTTTGTAATAAGGTCAAATAACACTAGTCAAGTGTCAAGCATGTGTACTCTGAAAACCTTATCCAAAGAAGGGTATTTGGTCAGCTACAGTAAATCATGTTAACGACCCCAGCAACCCGTGCTTCATTGCAAACCAAAGATGAGGACAATTTCCCTCCCAAGCCACTCTTGATCCAACCTTTTAATTATGGTAATAGTATTATTTATAACATGTCACCACCAAATGGCCTTGGGGCTTGGGTATGGTTAAGAACAACCCTAAAGAAGGAAAATGAGTAGTAGAAATGTCATCTGGTAAGATAAAATTGCAAGCAGGTACTTGACAAAAGTTTAGTGGAGAGTAAAACAGTTATTAACTTAAATTTATAAAAGTTGGTGTCTTTAAATGGCGATATGTTCAATGTTGCAGACTAAGCAAGCATATAATTTAAGTTTCATAAAAGCTTTTATAGCAATGACTATAAATAAAATGACAAATTCTTAAAATAGATACTGTGAAGTACATATTTATTTGGCTTAGATTTTTTTTATTTATTATGCTAGCAGAAATTTTTTTTTAATAGGTCAACATCATTGAGTGTTGTAAATTTCAAGAACTGGAGCACATAAAAAGTATGGACATGGTCCATGATAATGATAATGAACACTGCTAACATTTATTGAATCTAACTAGGTTTCTAACTGAAACCTAACCTCAGAAGCAGATCTGTTTCCTTGTGTAGCCATCACACATACAAATGTGGCACAAAAGCAATTATCTTCCCTTTGGTAGTCATTAAGAAACAGTGAATAGGTTCAACACCATTGGTGTTAAGTTAGAATATGGCAATATCGATCAAGAGTATGTACTAAGTTCCAAGGAACCCTGAGCACTCTGTTAGGCAGAAGAAAATGACAAGTGGAATAGAAGACATGGATTTGCTTTTCTTCAAGTGCTCTCCATGTAGTCGGAGCAAAGACTGAGGACCAGAGTAAAACCATGTACATAATTACAAGTAAAAAGTGAAAATGAAACATGAAAATGACAATAAAAATACCATACCAAGACATTAAGAAGAATCGAATAAGAAGATACTAGAATCTTCATAGGGATTAAAATCAAAGAAGACCAATAGGGCTCTTCTTTATAAAACAGCATTTATTTCCTAGTGATTCCTTCTTTAATTCTTTCAAAATTTCTGCTTCTGCACAAGGCCTCAGTACTTATTCCTAAATCCCTAAATATAAAATCTTTTCATCATGAAAGACATAAGGACATTCTGATGAGATGAAAAAAGAAAAGAATGGGAGATTTTTTTTATTATTAATATGTATATAAATCGCCTTCACCCTCCACTCACCTTTTGTGTAGAGGTTCCCATCAGAACTTACTACTCATTTTGGTACTTATCATTCTAAATTGCTGTAATTCCAATACCACAGAATAGTCAAAGACATCATGCAACCAAAACTCTGCCCTAATTTTATCATTGCATATGGACTTGGATATAAGTTTATTCAGGTTGTTTCTGTTGGAATTTATTATCTCCATTACATGAGAAGGAATCTGCCTATTTCTCCTGCCTCATTTCTCTCTTCTTTGGAGGATGAGTAAAATCCCTAAGCCTTGGTCATGGACTTAAACAACTGAATACAAAATGATTCTCATACTCCCTACACTACTTTTCTCTGCTGAATTTCTTGAAATTGTTTTTATTTATGCTAAAGGGGCTGAAAACTGTTATAATAATGACTGAAAAGCTCCATAGCATTTTATAGTCAAAAGGTTACCCCAAGGTCTAAAAACTTATTTTGTTGGTAATAATTGAGGTCACATGCTTTACAAAAACATGTGGGTTTTATACCTAGCATGACTAATCAAACCCATAATTTCAAGCATTCCTTTATTTGTCTGATTTCTCAAAAAGAAAAGAAGTATTACTGCTTTTATCTCAAAAGAAAAAAAGAATGCTGCTCTTGGTAAAAATTTGCATCATTTATTATGTAATAGTTAAGATCAGGATGTATATGCAGGTATGGTTGTTTAAGAAAACAGCAATTGTTTACACTTCATGGCAAAGTACTCATAATGCTTTAGTTTTTGCAAATTTGGCAAAGTCAAGGAGTTTCCATAAGTGCTGTAATGCCGAAGTGATTGACTTAATAAAGATGAAAGTTGTCATTAAGCAGAAATGTGCTCGGCTGTGGGTACAGGGAGGGAAGAGCACAGCTGCTTTGTCCTGGCAAACAGAATCAGCAGTAGTGTGTCTGGTTGTTGGACATTTTCATTGTAGACCTGGCAAGGCTTAGCCATTTAGTGAGAAATAGGACTCAGGCTGGATCCTGACCCAAATTTTGAGGATCCTTTGGACCAGCTTGCCCTAACTGCTTTCAAGCAATCTCTCACGTTTGACCTTCATCAGCTGAGTATTTGCTGATACTCGGCTCAGGTTTGGAATCACACTCCAGGCCTCCAAAAGACCATCTAAAAATGCCAAAGTTTTGGCACAAGGGAAGAGGCAACTCTCTGTGAAATCTCTTTGGAGATAGACTATAAATAACAAGATTTGGGCAGGGAGCATAGGAACAGAGAAAAAAACTATCATTTTGACCAACGACATTTTGGTCTAGGTGTGATGGCACAAATTCTTGACACTCCTCCCACTGAGAAATTTATTTTTCCTCTTCTTGAATCTGGGCTAGTTTGTGACAAATGTGACTATCATGCAAAGAAAACCATTCTAGTCATATGAAGAGATCATGTGGAGAGAGAGAGAGGTCCAAATGCCCCTGCCATTTATCAAATATGTGAGTAAGCCATTTAGATGTTACAGGCTTACTTGCCATCTTGCTGCAGTTACATGAGAGACTCCAAATGAGATTAGCAGAAAAATAAGGTTGTCATTGTTTAAGCCACTAAGTTTGGGGATAGCTTTTTCCAGAGTAATAGATAACTGAAATAGGTGAGCACTATCTCAGAAAAACAATTTTTTTCCCTTGAATGGACATACTGCTGAGATCATTACAATGATTTGATTCAACCTCATAAGTGACAAGACCAAGACAAAATAATGGGTCTAATGTTTCCTTCGAACTTGAAGAACTTGAATGTCTCACTAGTAACCCCTTTCATTGTTCATTATTCTTCTTCTTAGATTATATTTTGTTTATTATTGACCTGAGTTTTCAAAAGGACAATTTTAAGTTAAAATTTTTAATAAGAAAAATAGTTCAGAATAGCTTTTAATCCATTGGATGGTTAGGGAATAAAACAGCCATAAACTGGAAAAAACTTTGGCTACGTCTCAAGAGGTGCACTTCCCTGAAGCAACATAACCTTTTATTTCAAAATATTTTCTTTGCATACTTTCAGGTTTTTACCAGAAAGGGAAAGTGCCATGTATATATGTAGTTTTCTTCTTGAGTGACCCTGAGTCAGATCATGTACTGAGAAATTGTGCTAAGAAATTTTCTTAGTAAATGATCATACTCAAGAACCTTTCTTTGCTCCTTTACTTCCTATAGACCTAGTCTTGTATATGTCTTTGCTTCAGACTTTCAGAGCTCCTAAATAAATTCTACATGTCTAATTTCCTTGATATAGATCTGAATCTGTGGCCAATATTAATCATATAATTTAATCCATGTGTCTATTTTTTTTAAACTTTATACTCAAAATCCTTTTTCAGTAACTCACAAAACTTGAAAATACATGTCAAAATTAAAAAAAAACCTCAGCTAAAACATAAAAATATTTCTAATGTTTATGTTAGCATATATTTATAGCATTTTTGATATAAGCATTATTTTACCATTGAATATTTATTAGGAGAAGGCAGAATTCTGTCACTGAGTAGAACTGATGTTACTCTTCATTTCACTTGGTAGAAGTAGAACTATTTTTGCTTATGTCCTTAGCCACCATTTTTGCATTTTTCTACCTGGTTATATCTATGGCAATATGTTGTCTAAAGAGTCCTCAACCCGCAGAGCAAGAGGTTCTGGAATACCTCTGTGCCTTACTTGATATATTGCTCAGCTGGCTGCTCATACAAGCTTTTCTATCTGCCCTGGTCCTTTCTGGAGACTTATGGGGTCTGCAAAAGAGAAGGTAGTAGTGCTTCTTCTTTCCTCTCATGGAGTTTTCCTGCTAAACTAATTTCATACATGAGAAAACAAAAGCTCAGAGAAGTTTAGTCATGTCCCAGGATACAAAGCTGATGAGTAATAGAATTGGGATTTGAACCCATCTGCTTCATTCTAAAACCCATTCTACTACATACATATTAGCTAGTAACAAACATTTCCTTCCCCCATTCTAGCATGCATTCCAAAAGCATGGTAGTTTTATGAGTAGCTGGAGCTATTGACTTCAAATACATCTCCCTTTTAGCTTAAGACCACTTGAATTGGGTCGCTATCTCTTGCAACCTTGAGGGTCCTGAGCAATACAATCATACAATCATAATATTGAAGCCTCAGGAAAATGGAAACTATATCCTTCATAAGATGGTCAGAGAAGGCTGCCATAGCAAATAACGTTTTTATAATTAAATTATGAACTGGATAGCAGCTGGGGCTAGAGAGTAGCCAAAACATTTTTGTAAAATCTTATTTTCAGCACCTTGGCAACCTCAAAGCCTCAAAATGACAGAGATTTTGTTACTGTGAACAATGGCATGTTTGCACACATTTTCTACCTTTTCAAAGCTACATGTACATTTCTCAACCAATTCTCTACAGGCATAAAAAAAATCCTTCTAAATTTGAATTACATTTACTCACAGCTTTGTACCTCATTTGCTCTTATTTGTGTAATGTGTTTTACATAAAATTCATGCCTTAAAATCTGTATTTTACATTATGTATGTCCCCAAGTTGGAAAAATGGAAGCAGTGTATATAGTTCAGGATATCTGAGTTTCAGAGCCAGGGAGAAAACATTTCGTTTCTTACCTAAGGAATACTTGTTAATTTCTTTTTTTTTTTTGTAACATTTAAAAATGTCATATCATCATATTTACAAATTTGTCTTTCTCTTAAAAGAAAGTTGGGCCCCAAGACATTTGTGGCCCGTACAACAATCTATAAATTACAAGTCAGAGCAGTCAGATTTCAAAGTCTGATCATGATTTGATGATGGGCAAGAATGATGACTTGTACTCAACCCAGTTGCTTTTACTCTTATTTGCTCCAAGAGTAGCTAATAAGGAATGCAAAGAATTGACACAGGGTAAAGATGTAAGTGCATGTGAATCCAACTGCTTCCTTTGTGTTCTCACTGGAGCACATTCTTAGCTGATGGTATTGGCAGCCTGGGTGGAGGGGGAGGTCCACAATGTCAGATGAGTACAGCACTACTCTCTTCTATGCTCCAGCCATATCAACCAGAAATAACTTACAAGACAATAGATGTACTACTCAGCATGCTACCCAGGTTGCACATCCAGACCTCAAGTCTTGAAGTATTTACCATGCCAGCATTGGGTTATCTTTCCTTCTCTGCACCTATACCTCAAGGCCCAAGAATGCTCGATTTATGTCACTGAAACAATTCTTATGGGCAGGTCTGGCCAATGCCTTCCATTGTAAGAAAGTAGTTATTGCTCATTCATCAGACACTGACTCTCAAGAAAAAGTAGTAAAAATGGATTCTTGTAGAGTATGTCAGTTTTCCCTTAAATATTCTGCATTTTTTTTTTGTCACTACTAGTTTCCTTAAGTTGGTGGGTATGAAGGTAAATATAAAATTTGATTCTAGAATTCATCAAATAAAGCAAATAAAGTTTATTTTATTCTATCTTCCCCTTCATTTGATAGGAATACTGTTTCTTTAAATACAGAAACGTTGGTCCACAGAAGGATGGAAGAATACACTCTTGTGTCTACTGTTCAAGGTTTTATGGCAATATTTTTAGTAGTAACCACAACAACTGGACTACAGCCTAAAAGATAAAAATATTTAAGAAGGATTGCTTTAGATATATGTTATAGTCCAAACAGAAGGCTCATTTGTCTGGCTTATGGGCATGGCTGGGTATTGAGTTCCCAACCAAGGGAATTGTGCCAAAGACTAGGATTTGAGACTCATAAATTCAGTGAAGCTAACCTACTTAGACTGAAATTCTATCTCTCAAGGCTGAGGGGTTTTGAATAGGCTAATCCAGCAAAGCAATTTCCATAAATACCAGTGGTTTCACCTCAATGTATGTATCTTTATGTGAGTTTCAAGCAGTGTCAAATTGTATATAAATGAAACTGGATCTTCAAACATGAAATATAAAAGTTTTTATCAAATATGACTTAAAGATTTCATAGAATAAGGAGAAATTTTACATTCAGTTAGATCTTTGATGTGTCCTGGAAAATATGTAATTATCTCTTAACCACCAAACACAGAATCTAGCCTAAAAGAACATAATTGAATGTAAACATATTTCTAAAATTGTTCTTTTGAATATGTGCAATCTAAAATTGTTCTTTTGAATACATTTTGACTGGTAATGAACATAAATTCTCTCTTGCAAATGAGAACATCATAACCAGTTCTAGTTTGAATAAAGGAGGTATATGATCTCCCAGGATTATGACAAAAAACGGTGGCAAGTTAGTATACTTTGATTATGATAGGTGAAAATCATAGCCCCTAATTCACTTCTAGAACCTAAAACAAATCAGAAAATAGACTTAATGAAAAGAAGTTAATTAGTCTACTAAGAACATTATTATTCTTATAGAGGTTTAACACTATGTGGGACTAGAGAACATAGGATATCTTTTACTGCCAAATGGTTTTATTCTTGAATCAACTTTGGAGTAAACAAATATAGATTCACATCTCGACTCTATGATTTATAGCTATGTGACCTTCAGAAATTATCCTCTGTGAACCTGTATTCTCCTTAGGCATATAAAAAGAGCACAGAAATCTGTGAGGCTCAGTAAGGTGTTCATTAGATAAAATATTAAACATCTACATCAGTGCCTGGTCTATTACAGATGTTTATTGCATAAAAGCTGTTATTTTTATTTTTACTATTTTATTTTAATCTTGTGGCATTTAAGAGAAAATACAAAGAAATAGAAGTTTGGTAGTGTTCAGGTTAACATGTTTTTGTTATTTTATACCAATCTTGAAAAAAATAATATCTAATGATTTCATGTAGAACTTGAAGGTGCCTATAAATTAAACTTCAGACAGTCACTCCCATCCAGGCTTGCTTTCCCTTTTCACCAAATTTGATCTGCCTGAAATTCTCTCAAATCTATATTGTTCTACTTAGACTAATACTTTAAGTCCTTTTAAACACACCTGTGTTCTAACAGAAAGAAGTTTAGTAAAAGATATATTCAGACCCAGGCTCTGCTATCTACTAGCCCTGTGACTGGGGACAGTGCACTGAATTGTTCATGCTTTGATTAACTCACCTGCATAATGAGATTATAAATACCTACCTCAAGGGACTGTGAGAATTTCTCAAAGTCCATGAATATGAAACAATTTACAAACTCTAAAGTTGCACTGGGTTATTAAGTGCAAATGCCCCTGAATAGGTGATACTTGAAATGGTTTCTGTTCTCTCATGCAGAGGTGAAATACGTGGCAGATTCTTCCATCAGAACAGGTTTTGATTGTACTTAGCTTCTTGAGTGGAGAGCAGGAAGGATTAGGAAGGAAGATGTTAACAAGGAAGAAAGAGACAAAAGGTCCCGTCATGAAAATAAATTTCACCAGTTCAAAGTTGTATGTTGGTAAGGTATGCTTTGCTTTCACATGTGAACCTGAAGAAAGCGAGTTAGTGAATGAAGATAATTTCTTTTACACTCTCTATACTAAGTCTATAGGTTTTTTGTTGTAGCTTTCAAGGCTAGGTCTCGGGGATGGATTAGATTTGTGGACCTTTCCCCTGGGGATGGATTCCTGTGATAGGTAGAGAAGAAGAAAGAAGGTAGAGAAAAAGTAGAGTTGGTTGAGGTCAAGAAGCGTCATTAGAAGGGGGCAGAGCTCCCATTAGAGTAGCATTTTAAAAATGAATGACAACCTCTCTGTTTAAATCACTAAATACACCAGAGGATACCATGGGTTGTTTCCATTTCTACTTGCCATGAACTCAATCCAGGCCCAGTTTGGGCTCTACCTTTGGGAAACCCTAAAATATAATGTGGTCCAGTGTGAATTTTTATGTTATCCTCCCCAAGAACCAGAACACATGATTGATTTTGCTCTTATTATAATTCATACAATGTTTAGTAGCCTTGAGTTAACTTGGAGTGATTTGTTAATATCATTATCTTTTAATATATTAATTGAATCTATTATTTTTAAAATACTCACTGAATAAGTAATGAGTAGAAGGCTTCTTTAGTCTGAGACACACTTATTAAAGTTACTTTAGATCATGATAAAAGTTGTGCGAATCTCCCTACTCTTGGAGTTTGTCTTTATTTTCTGTTTGTTTTGGGAAATTTAAGCTACAGAACTTGGTTCTTCTTGCATACCACCCAGGACCAGAGAGCATTAGGTCTTCTGCTTATACCTTTTCCATCAGTTGAGAGGCTCAACTGGAATAATTGAGATTGAAAAACCTATGAAATTATATCAAGTACCTGTAACATATATGATACATATTACAAAAAGTGGTAAGAGATGAAAAATGAAATAATGATGATGGCAGGATACATTTTAGGAATTTTAAACATTTCCTGAAGCATTTATAAGCATTTACTATCCAAGGCACTTCAAGACAGTAGAACACATCTCAAAATAGGCATAGCTGAAAATATATACCAATGGAAAATGTTTATGATCATACACATCATAAATGGATAATAGGTAGTGGGAGTTAAATTTAAAAACATAAATTTTTAATTAGTGAAAACTTCCTTTCAACAGACTTGCATTAAGATTTAATGTTAAGAAAAATATGAGTGTCCTTATTAGAAAACTAAATACATAGGGGAATTCCCAGCCACAAAATTGCAGCATAAATAGGAATGTTGTTTTTTGGAAGTGCTGACAGTTATTCCAACTAAAGCAAAAATATTAGGATGGGTTGAGAAGTTATCTCCCTTCTGTTGCTAAGTATATGAGACCATAGCAGCGAATTAAAAACAGGAATTTGAGAAGTAAAAAAGTTTCTATCATGTGGAACATCTGGAATATTAAGGAATTTAATATTAGTGATGATGAGAGGCACTGAATCTCATTGCACAGATACAGAGAATAAAAGAGGCTACAGCCTGTGAAGGCAAAGTGGTCATTACCTCTTTGTATAAAGGTGTGTCAGTTCTTTAGTGGTGGGAGTGGTGAGGAAGATAAGAGATATACTGTGGAGCGATGCTGTGTGAAAGAGGTTAACGTTTGAGGTGACTGACTCAATTTGGTAGGTGGAGCATTGTCACGGGTATAGAAATAGACTTGGCGTATGGACTTGGAAATGTGTTAGATCACTATCATTGATTTAATACCTTAAAGTAAAAATTACATACTGGGATACTCTTACAGAAAAAAAAAGGGAACTTCATTGTACTTGATTATATGTTATAAGCCCACTAAATTCTTTGATTTCTAGGATTCTCCATGAGATAGCATGACTGCAAGCATATGATAAAAGTGTTTTCTGTGCGATGATACAATTACAATAAATATCTCTTGGTCGATTTGGAACTAATATATAGAAATAGTCAACAGCAATTACCTCAATAAAATGGGGCTGAAGTTGACATGGGAGAGGGACTTTTGACTTATGTTTTAGTAGAATTTAGTGGGTTTTTCAATCATAATTATAATTTTATTAAAAATTAGTCAGAAAACAAAATTATTTGCATGATATGATTTCAGTTTTGATGCAACATACACACAATTCTCCAAGACAGAAAAATATTTATATTTATATTAAAGGAATAGAGAGTGCATCACAATGCTGAGAATTATCTCTGAATAGTATGTTAATGAAATTTTTAATTTTTAATATAAATTTCTGTATTTCCCCTTTTTTAAATAAACTTTTACCATTTTCATAATTAGACATAAAAGTTATTTTTAAGTTATAAAAGTTATCTTTTTTAAACTACTTTATTGATTCATGATTGATACACAAGTACATGTTAAATGTATACAATTTCATGACTGGAGATAAGCATACACTTGTGAAGCCATTACTACAATGAATATAACCATCACTAACAAATTACTTTGTCATTTATTCTAATTAGCAACTATTTTTAAAATTTCCATTAAACATTAGAATTTACCCCATCTTTGAATTTATTTTGATGTTGTATCAGTGGAACGAATATTTTGATTACAGATCAGTGATGAAATATTCTATGAAATAAAATATGTATCTAAATAATTTCTTTCTTACTGTCCTAATACAGTTGAGAATCATTGAAATAGACAAGTCCTTGATTCTCTTCTTTAACTTGAATAGGGTTTAAGGTCTTTTTGCATAAACACAGCTAGAATCTATATGCCAGATTTCATTACAGCTTCAAAGTTAGCAATGTGGGCATAGCATAAATTCAAAAACGTTAGAGAAAATTTTTTCACTGGTTATGTAAGTATTAAGAGATATTTGGTTTCATTCTGTAATAGATTTGGTATCTTTACATTTATTTTTCTTATAAATGAATGCACACATAATTAAATAAATTTAACTATCATACATAAAAGCATAACCAATATTTGATATTATGTTAAGAAACACAGATCAAATGTTAATTTGATCCTCACTGATTTTAGCCAAGCCCCTTGCTTTCTTTCCTAACCTTACCCAATTTCGCTGATATATGCTCCTGAGAAAAAGGAACCATCAAGGCTAAAGACTTTTTCCAAATGTGTTTCTTATTGCTCTGATTACAGAGAAGAAAGCAGAATTCACTGAAGCCTTGAGAATGTTTCCAAGAACACGAATTCACGCCCATAAAGTGTGGTTTAATTCGTCCTTGCTTTTTGCTATATTACTACATTACTACATTCTTATTTTTTACTACATACCTAAGAAGGATTTAATCCCCAGATCATGACATAATAACAACTCCCTAAGCGCTTGTTCTATAAACCCTATTGGGTCAGTAAAATCCCTAAGACCTCAGTGCATGGGTCAGCAACCCAGCTTTGTTTGTGGCTGAGCTGGACAGCTTACAGCCTTCCGAGAAAAACAAAAATTCTTATGTAAACAATGGTGCACCAATTACACTGCTCTTAGGGGCTATTATGAAGTCCACCTTGCTTTCCATTTCAAATATGAAATAAGGCTATATTAGTTAAGGTTTTTCAGAAACAGACCAATAAAGAACCAATAAAGTACTGACTCACATGATTACAGAGGCTGAGAAGTCCCACAATCTGCTATCTTCAAGCTGAGTCTCAGGAAAACCAATGGTGCCGTTCAAAGGCCTGAGAAGCAGATAGTCATTGATGTAGGTTCCAGTCCAAGTCTGAAGGCCTGAGAACCAGAAGTGCAGAGGTCAGGGGAGATGTCTCAGCTCTCTGCTCAGGCAGTTAGAGAGTGCAAATCCAAACTTCCTCTGCCTTTTTGTTCTTTTCAGTCTCTCAACAGATTGGAAAATGCCCATCCATTCTGGAGAGGGCCATCTGCTTTACTCAGTCTACTGATTCAAGCTCTAATCTTTTCTGGAAACACCCTCACAGACACATTCAAAAATAATGTTTAATCAGATATCTCGGCACCCCATGGCCCAGTCAAGTTGACGCATAAAATTAACCATCCTAGTTTTTGCTTGTTTCTTTACTTACCCAAGCTTTTGTCTGAAGAATCACAGCTGAAATGGTGATGAGCAGGTTTTTGACTGATTTCTCTTTTAACTTTTAAGGGCAAATGGAAATCATCCCCAGCTGACTCCACTCTGGTCTTAATGACACTCTCCAATCACAGCAGACATGCGCCTATCTTTGGGACATGAACTGGATGTCCCAGCTGCTTCTCCTCATCTTTCCATCACTGATCTGAGATCAGCTTCCCAAAGAGGCCTATGCTGAACTTCCTATTTAGAATTGCAAATGTCCCCACACCTGATCCCCTATACCTGGACCTACTTCTTTCTCCATAGCGCCTATCAGCTGCAGCACAGCTGTTTCTCATTTAAAATGAAAATTTGACCAGAGGGTAAGTGGTGGGAGGTGGGGGAGTAGACTGGGTAAAAGGGGGTCAAATATGAGGTGACAGAAAGAAATCTAACTATGAGAGGTGAACACACAGTGTAAATATATATATGCCTTACTGTTAAAGTGTACAGCTGAAACTTATTGGATTTTGTTAACCGATGTCACCATAAAAAAGAAAATAAAAATTTGAATTAAAAATTCCGATGACTTGAGTACAGAATGCCAAGCATCCAGCTCTTCAACTGAGTAACTGGTTTTTCACTTTTTAACTAAATGTCTGAGGTAGCAGAGTTATCTCCACCTACTTGTTTTGTTTCTAAAATTTAGAGACTTACAAATCTCAGAAAAGAAAAATATGTGTCAACTGTCTTGTCTTAAGAAAACATAGTGCCTGACAATATTACCCAGGATTTTGGAGTTTGATTTTATAAAGTTAATCGAATCAGTCTGAGGCTGCAACAGGTCTAGTCATTGCTACTACATCATAACATCCACAAATCATAATTGGATTCTGTAACTGGTATTCTTGCTAGAAAAGTATTTCTGTAACATGCTATAGTGGGTGTATAAACTGTCCAAGTTTAAATGTATAGGTTAGGAAATACAGCAGAAATAAGCCTTTTTTAATATGGAAGAAATACAATGACCAAAAGTCTTTATTATTTATGGAATTCCCATGAACAACTGCCCAGTTTAAAGATTTTTGGTAGATATTTACATAGAACTGCCCTTTTCATTTGAAAAAATCGGAGTTGCCAAAGATGTCATCAAAGGATTGCACTTGCTAACTATTCACTTCTCAAATGATGATATTTTATGTAGAGATAATTAAAATATATTAAATAAACTACTTTAAAATATTGAAAGAAAAATATTAAGCATTGTATTCGACAATATGCCAAATAAATTTAAAAATATTTATCAATTAAGCAATCACCCTCCTTCTCGTAAAAAGACTTATAATTTATTTTGCTATGGTAAACAGTATACTTTAGAGGTAGATCTTGATAGAGTAATAATTCTCAGGTTAAAACCCAAATTTGTTTGTACAATTAGAAACATTTTGGGAAGATGTTTTGCTACTTATTTCAAATTCACTTACCTTTAAAGATGTAATCAGATCTTAGTAATAATATCCAGATCAAAGAGAAGACAATTTAATTTTAGCCTCAAATATATCCTGTAAGTTTCATATCAAGCTCTGTCGTTACCATCAAAACTTGGCACACTCACAAAAAACCTCGGCTTTGTAACTTCCCAGATAAGCAATATATGCCTAATACATTATCCGGGCTCTGCGGAACTAAGTGTCAAGTTATATTTACAACTGTTATTTCACTGATAAGTCAATAGCCTCACAATGATGACACTTAGAACAGTCGAATTATCAAGATGGAGACTTATCTGGAACAAATGAGATGAACCAAAATGGTTTTGGACTTTGGAGTCAGAGAGACTTTCTCATGCTGGCATCGCCACTTTTTTTGCCACTTTTTTTTTTTTTTTAACTGAATGACCTTCATGGAGTTATTTAAATTTTCTGACTGTAACTTTTCTACCTAGAAGGTGAAGAAGATAAAACATAGCTTGTAGGATGTTGGGAGAGTTAATGAAACAAGGCAGGTAATTCATCTAGCATAGTAGCTGAGGCATAGTGGTTTTCAATATATGGCAACTGTTACATTGAGAAGAGGAAGAGGAGCCTTCCTTAAAAGCGGGAATTAAGTGAGCAGGCAGCTGGTCAGTTGTAGTATTAGGGTCAACTCTCTTGACCCCCAAGCAGGGCTCCCTCCACTGCAGCAGGCATTCCGCCCTCATGCAGGTTCGAGCTTTAGAGCAACAGCAGAGACACCACAGTGATGTTAGGTCCTCCTGGCACAGCACCAAGCACTTGAGATCTTTTTGATCATTCTACACCAACCTTGGGGCATTCAGTATTTGCATGTGCACTCAGCCTTTTGTGGTCAGCCAGGGCATGCCTGTGAAATTCTTCTTCTTATAATAGCTGACTAATGGCAAAGCATGCTCCATTTATCAAGCTGTGGTAGAAAAACTACCAATCATGATCCAACCTGTAGGGAGGCCTCAGATTCTGGAAGTGACTGCCCCTCAGGGCACACTGACTCCCATCTATCCTCTCTTCAAGGCACCTGGCCAATTTCTACCCATCCTTTGCATGTAACACAAATGCAACCTTCTCTCTGTAGCCTTCTCTGACCTCTGTCAGGGGCAATTACAGTAACTCCACCCATGAGCTTATACGAAACTGTACATAGTTCTATTATATGGTAATTCTAATGTTGTCTTCTAATTATCTATTTACGTAACTGTCAGGCTCTGCAATGATTAGAAACTATTTTTTTTTACATTAATCCCTTTAAAAATTGTTTTAAATTTTGGATTTTTCTCACTAAAGCATACACGAGCATGCATACACACACACACACACACACACACACACACACACACACACACACACACACACACACACACACCCCTTAGGAGGATCACAGACATCTTGAAAGACTCGTTCATTCTTAGGGATCCAACGTTAGGAAGTCCTATTAGAGTCCTTGTGCATCTCCATTTATGTTTTCCTTGCAAATCACAGTGACCGGCACATTGTAGGCATTTGATGTGAATATATAAATGAGTGAACAAATAACAGTCTACCTGAAACAAGGGTAAAATTGTTCCTAAAAACATATGCAAAGAATCTACAATTACCTGAGAGAAAACTAGATGTTAGAGAATCTCTGAAGAAATTTTGACCAACTCATGCCTGGCAACACAACCCAAAAGCGGCTTTCTAGACTCATTGCCCTAATCCTCTTTTGATTCTCTTTCTCATGCTGCTATATAACGAAGACCATGGGTACAGGGCAAAATTAGTTACACTCAGTTTCTGAAATACAACCTAAGGCGATTCTCCACAGGGGCACAGGTTAAACGAAGGGAGATTATTTCCCTTTTTCACCCTCTGTTTCTATTACAGACCATTCACATGTAAATGGAGATTAATGTGTTTCACCTTTTGGGGAAACTGGTGAAATATCATCTACCAGTCTCTCCTTACAGATGTGTCCCATCTGTTGCTATTGGGTGGGATTACAGCTACTGGCTTCACATTGAAGATGGCAGCACATAGGAGAAGGCTTCTTAGGGGCTTATAGAGAAAGATTGGGGCATGGTAGAGGACAGGGGGCATTTTACTGAGCTTCATAATAACGTCCAGGAGTCTATGAGTGGAACTCATCCTCTCTTGTACTTAACAGGAAAAACTCTTAAAAGCTGAGAATTGAGCCTGGCATCCAAGTGTTAGTATGGAAAACTCTTTGGAGAAGAAGCTTGTCAACCTAGGAAAATTTCTACTTTATCATTTCTATGGCATTGTTTTAAGACATATAATCTCTTGCCTCTTCAGAGTTTCACAACACACATTCTAGAATGAGCCTCAATTTGTTTGGGGGAGGGAGAGAAAGAGAGAGAGACAGATTAGAGAGAGAGAGAGAGAGAACGAGCAAGCACAGAATTATATTACTTTCCTTTCACAGAAGAACTCTATCTTCTCCCAAGGGCAATTGGCAAATTCCTAACCTCTCCTGCTTCTAAAGGAGACACCCTAAGAACTGCTTCCTGGCCTTCCTGTGAGCAGCTAGAGGTCTCTAGTGGAAATTCACAGTGATCGCAGCTTTCTTCAGGTAGGGCAGGTGGGGAGAGCCGTGATGGAACACATGGACGAGAACTGCTAGCAGCAGCCACTTTCCAAATACATAAATATGCGAGTTCACTAGAATGCCACTAGCCACACGTCCCCAGCTTCAAGGATTCTGAGGAAATTGGAGAGCTAATTGGGATCAGACTTTGAAAAGGGAACCAAAGATGCAGTCAGTTTCTCTCTCTTTCTTGCCTACTTGGAAGCTGTGTTTCTAGCTAGAGAGGTTAAAATTCCAAGGAGCTCTGAGCACATTAAAAATGTGAGATATTTTTGCCATAAATTGGGGGATGTGTGAGACATGTAAATTACCACAAGTTTGTCAAGAGCAGGAGGTTCGTAAATATTCACACTCCACAGCAGCAGCATAAGGGTAAGAATCTTTCCTCATACACGAGATGTCCTCGTGTTGCAGATTCTCCTTACCAGACATCACAGTATTTTAATGTCTTTTCCTTTTCTGTCTTTTTTCAAATAGGAGATAGCCACATGGTTCTTTTAACAGAGAAAAGATAATCTAGAACAGAGAAACCCTTTATTGGGCTTCGTTTGTTTGTATCGCCAACAATTTAATTTCAGCTCCTAACACATAGTCAATGGTAGCTTTTTAAACCCACCCTGGCTTTTGGGGGAAAAAAATTGTACACTAATGCATAATTTTAGAATCTTTCTGTTTTCTGTTCTGGGGGATAAAATGTGATTTACCATTTTATCAAAAAAGTAAGTTGGAAATATTTGCCCCACAGGTTGCTGGGTAATTTGGAAAATGGCCAGTTCGATCTTGCCAGTTTGGATAGCACTCCCCAAATCCAAAACCTGCTCCTGGCATTGGCCTCTAACAGTGGAACTGCTGTGGGCCTTGAAAAGTGTGGACAGTGATTTTTAGCACTTCCCTTGGCAAGACTGAGTGTACCACAGCGATGAATACAAAGTCAGCATGGTTTAAAGGCTAAATTAGGAAATCGAACAATCCCCTAAAATAGGTAAAGGAGGAAAAATGTTAGTGAAACGGGAGGATTTTTATGGCAACCACAACAACAATAATAGCTCTAGGCATTTTTTCTAGGTATCGCAATGTTCAGATTCTCTTAAGCCTCCCATATAGGCACCTCTACAATGCTGTGTAGCTCTTTATTTGTGCTATACTTAGAAATCTCATAAGTGTTTGCTGAATGTTTATCCTCCCTGCTAGAATGTCTATACTCCATTATGTGTAGAATGTCAGCCCTGTCTACACCTGTGTCTGGGATGCCTGGTACAGGGTAACTCTCATCAATTATATGTGATTTACATTCCTAATTAATAGATGAATGTAAACAATAATTTATTTTCAAAAAGGATACTGTTTATTATAATAGATAAGCCCCAAAGAAATTTGACCAAACTGTTTAGAATAGATTGATATTGTTTTTAAATTGGTAAACCATAAGGCTAAAAACAAAAGGCAAATGGGTTATCATCAAAATATTTAATGGAAAGAGAAAAAAACTAAAAAGAAAAATTTTAGGAAATTCTCTCCCTGTTTTAATGGCTGTATCTCATCAGTTCCTTCCCAAGAATTCTCCGAGGGTGTTATCCTTATACTCATTTTACAGAAGAGAAAAAACAAAGCTTTTTTAAGAAGCAAAGGCAGACTTCTTCTAATCTATGTGACCCACACAACAAACAAAAGCATCAGGCTTTAAGGAGGAGGAAGAGGTCATTTAAATCTGGGAATGTATTCTAAGTGGAGAAGAATAGTTTAGGATGCCAGTATGGAATAAGGTTGCATAGAAGAAGGAGGGAATAAAAGGGCTAGTTCCAGCGAAGAGAGAAGCATGAAGTGGAACATGTAAGAGAAGGCAACTGTCTCAGATTCTTTACTACAAGATTGACCCTGGCTACATTCTAGAAAGCTGTGGAAATCTGCCTCAAACTTAGGAGACCACCAGTTGATGGTTCCACTGAATCTCAGCAATCAGCAATTCCAATTTCAAAATGAGTAAAAGATCTGTTAAAACATGGAAATAATTGTAAATGTATATCCTGATGCTGCTTGAAGGCAGACTTTCCTTCTAACATTTCCATAGATTACTCTGCATCAGAATTTGTGTGCTTAGAACTCTGCAAAGGCTTTATAGCTCTCAGAACAAAGGCCCATCCTGGCCATGACCTACACAGTCCCACAGGGCCAGCTCCCAGTTGCCCTCTGCCTCATCTTCTTCCACTCTCAATCTGCTCCAGCCATTACAGCCTCCTCATTGGTCTTAGAACTTTCTCCACATGTCTCATATCTTTAAGCAAGTACCCACTTGGCTAACCCCTCACTTCTGATAGGTCCCTCCCTTGGCAACCACTCACCCTGCCTGACTCTGTCTGCACTCAACACTTTATAATCGTCTAACTACTTTATTGTTTTCTCCTTAGCTCTCATCACTATCTAACATGAGAAGTTTACTTATTTATCTTGACTGTTTTCTCTCTCCCTTGCTGGAATATAAGCTTATAAGCAAGCATTTGTGTTGATTCTATTAGGTGTGTGCCTCAAACAGTGCCTGGTATATAGAAGTTGCTCAGACATGCCGGTTGAGTGAGTAAATGGAGCACAAATGAATATGCCAGCTTTTCCTCCCAAAGTCCAGAGAGGCACACAAGGAAACTGAATTATATCTTTGATCCCCTGGAGATTGCAGTCGACAGGGAGAGATCTTCCCATGTTTTGAGACTAGAATTTTTGAGGGCGAATGTTCCCAACTTACTTTTTTGGTACTCTAGTAAATCACATTTTATCCCCAAGAATAGAAAACATAAAGATTCTAAAATTATTCATTAGCATATAATTTTTTTCTCCCAAAAGCCAGGGTGGGTTTAAAAGCTACCATTGACTATGTGTTAGGAGCTGAAATTAAATTGACAGATACTTACCTTATAAATGGGAGGGAGCTAGAGATGTGTGTTCTTTGCAGAATCTTCCCTCAGGCAATTTGTTTCCTCACTGAAGATTCAGGTTCTCTAAGGCAAGGTTATTCCTAATGGTCTAGCTGGATCCATTTTCATAGACTCCTTCGGTGCCCACAGAGAGCCAAACCACTTCTTTCCATTCCATACCTGCTTTTCAGGAATGACCACTGCAAGCCATAGGGTAGGGAGGGGTGGGACACCTCTGTGATATCTCAGGTCTGTCTCGAAAGAGAGAAATAATCTATAAGGGTGCTGCAGTCAGAAGGGAGTCTCTCCTGGCAAGGATGGAGAAAGGTCACAGCCCAGAAAACTTCTAAGTGCATTTGTATACTCAAGGAAGGCTGTTCTTTTAGACAAGTCTTAAAAAAATAACATTACATTTATCTTTTGAAAGCATACATTTTATCATCTGTATTGCCAGATCTTTCGAGGGCTTCTGGTAGATAACAGGAAGCTAGAGTTGTAGTACTTTGATATTGGTTATCAATCATTTCCTACCAATCAATTTCCTTATAGAAGTTTTCATTTATTTAAAAAAGAATGCCAAAAGCCTTTCAGGGGAAGTTGCTAATGTTTAAACAGAGAAGCAATTATTTATTAGAATGTTTTTCCTTAACTCTATTAAATCATACTTAGGCTTAGGTTAGACACCAATTTTAACAGAAAATCAAATGCATGTTTTTCATATTTAATATCATTCTTTAAACATCAAGGCCTGTGTCAAGTTCACTCACTTTTATGTTCCTAGAACCTAGAAATTATAGCCTCTTCATCAAGTGCTCATAAATATTTGCTTAACATACATACTTTGAAATGCCTTAGTTCGTCTCGACACTACAAAAACTTTCGAAATTTGAAATTAGAAAAATTGTCACCCACATTGGGACACTGAATTATGTCCTAATGTCTATGAGTATGCTCAAGCCAGTACTTCTTCAGCCCTTTGTACATACCTGCAACTGTAGCAATTGGCACATTTTAATTAACAGTTCCTCTGAGTGTCTCTTCAAGTCTCACATATCACTTTTTCCCTAACACTTTGCTTGGTGCCTAGCAAAGAGTAAGTGCTCATTAAATTCATTCTTTCATTCAGCCACCCATTCATCACTTAAGGTTCTGTTGTATGTCAGGCAGTCTGCCAGACACTGGGGTTATAATGATGGACAAGATATCCAGCCAGTCTTTGTTCCTCTCCTGCAGAGCTCACAGCCTAGGGGCTGGATATAGAGAAAGGCAATCAGACAATTATTCAAACAATTAGAGAATGGTGAGGTGAGTTAAGATATACACTTTAGAAGAACAATGAGGGGACTAATATATTCTAAAGATCTGGCAAAGCTCCCCAGAAGAAATGCCATTTATACTAAAATTGAAAGAATGAATAAGAGTTAGCCAGGAAGAATAGTAGAGAAGAATATATCAGGTAGAGGGAAGAGTGTATGACAAAAGCTGGTGTTCACAAATTCCTGACACCTAGTAGTCTACGAGATTTGGCAATGAGAAACTCAAATGCTTAGAAATTCTCAGGAATTCCCAAATCATAAAGGTATTTTAAAAATAATAACAAGTTACTACAACACTCAGCAGTGAACAATAAACAGTGAATAGTTTATCAGTAACAGAGTTACAACAAGAAGTTTCATAGGCATTCTGTAACTTCATTCTCACACAGTGGAACAATTTCTAAAGCTCTATACAAATAGGGCTATGTGAATTTTCAAAGAATACCTTTAAGACATAGGTTTGCCTATTGAGAAAAAAAAGCAAAGAGAATAAGAGAAATAGAGAGACTTGCCAAATAAATCAATACTACAACTGTAATTAGGATTCAGGCTTCAACTGGCTCCTTACTGTAAATTCATTGTATACTTCTCCCTTAAAGTAACTTTGAGATCCGTAAGTGGCTAAACCCTGCTGCCACTGAGGTAAATGATAAAAATGTCCAATCAAAAAGCATGAAATGAAAACCATCTTAAATCTAGGTTTTTATTTCCACAGGTTTGGTGTTTAAAATAATAAAATAGTTTACCAAATGCTAAAGAGGGATTTCACAGGAAGCTTCAGACCATGTTACTGCTTATAAGGACACTAAATGGCTCTCTGAGTCCTTCATCAGACATTATCCTGGATAAATAGAAATATACTCTACTTTCAACTACTTTTATAGAGAGATTCAACAGCTTCTTTAAAAAAACAATTCCAACAGTTAACAGTTTTTGCTCTGAAGAAAAATGGTATTTATATTAAGTAATATATATGTCACTAAAATTGCAGTCTAAGGCCATTATACCTATTTGGACAAGAAAACCAGTGACATACAAAAGTTCATATCCTGCCAGTGGCAGATAAATGGATTTGGACTTCAGAGCTGCACTACACTCACTGAGATTGCATCAGGGATCTGGACCCCAGCAACTTCATTCAAGTTCTGTGAATGAATAAGCCCAGTCTTAGCCGATCTTCATCCAGCAAAGCTCCAAGAGACACATTAGTTCTTACCACAAAGTGCCAAGGAGAATAGACTTTTGTGAAAGCCACTGGCCTGAAGATTGCAGGTAACTCACCCCAAATGAGAGTAGAAAGGCCAGCAAACCTGTCTTTAGTCTTACAGGACTAAACCCTCAACCTGTGGGATCTGACACTATTTCTGGGCAGATAGTGTCAGAATTCGGTTGAATTGCTGGTGCCAGAGCATTACTTGGTGGTATTAAGGGAAAACACTCCTCTCCGTGTATAAATTGGTAGCCAGAACCATTAGTTCCCTACCTGTAGCTCCATGATTAGCATGTGATACATCTTAGACGGAGCAAATTCAATGTCAGGTCAAGAACTTAAACAATTTCATAAAATGACACTCATTATTCACCACATTTTTGTGTCATAGTGTATGATTAGTTTTACTATTTCAAATTTATAGGACAAAAATGGAGACACAGAGCAGCCAAAGATGTCTCAGAGATTTATGATTATTTTTACTGTTTAATATCAATAATAAATGAATGGATTAACCAGATGTTTTAATTTTATGCTGACATCTTATTCCTTTTTGAAGCCAAATATTTTTGGAACTGAAAGACACTAAACTGTGTGACAATACTATAAGTAATTATAACTTACTATTGATAATATCACTGTTAAAGTTCAAATTACTTTATAAAGGGATATGTTAATATGGTAATAGTAATATGAGCGTCTACCATGTGTTGGGAAGGCCAAATATAAAACATAGTCCTTGCGCTTATGGAGACCCAGATCAGGTGAGTACACAGACCAGTAAATAGATAATTACTGCACAATAAGCTGAAGAAGCCATTTGCCTGTGAAAAGTGCCAGAGAGGCATGAAACAGGAAGGGACAGCTCGGGAGGACTGGAGAAACTGTAAAGAAGTGCTGTTCCACTCAAGTCTTTATTAAAGGATGAATAAGAAACTTTATAGGCTAATGGAATATATATATATATATAACTGGAATTAGTACAATGATAGATAGATGATAGATAGCTAAATAGCTAGATAGCTAGATAGCTAGATAGACAGACAGACAGATAGATAGATAGATAGATAGATAGATAGATAGATAGATAGATAGATAGACAGACAGATAGACAGATAAATAGATGGACAGACAGACAGACAGACAAAGGGAGAGAAAGGGAGAGAGAAAGAGAAAAGGGAAGATAGCTTGGTATTTTTAAAAATTGCTAGTGTATATGTTATATATTATATATAATAATTGAGATATGTGATATAATATACACAATATATAATACTAGTTAATATATATATCCAATTACTCTGTATAATTCCAGTCTATCTTTCCTTCAACTATAAATAATTCTATATTGATTCTCAAGTTTCTTAATTATTCCCCACATCTAGCCCTACTTGAGATTGGATCTTTAATAATGGGAATATTATGTGCAAAACTTATTAGCAGGAAATACAAAGCTTTTGTGGCTTTTAAGTTTGTATATTTCAGAGCTACTGACAAGCCAGCTGCTGCGTTTATTTGAAAACCTGCCAATAAATCTTCAAATTTTTTATGAGAACTCAGCTGAACCATTCTTTACTTCTCTGAGTTCCTAAACTGATTCACATTGTAGAGAAGAAAAATGTTCTTGCCAACTTTTTGATTTACCTGAAATTAAACTGAACAGCAATCTTTGGAGATTTGAGGACCACTTCAAGCTGGCAGCAAGCAACCTCCTGGCTAAGGAAAAGGACTGCGAGAAGATGCAACTTGCATGTCTGTGGAGAAATAGGAGGCTCTGAGTAAGAGCGGGTACATCACGTAGAGCTCCGCAGAGTTCAGAATATCTACAGAAGGTAAAGAAGTAGCAAGACCATACTATTCTAAGAACGGGGGCAACAGGATATTTGGGGCCATCCACTTCACACATTCTCGCTCAGGCTTTGCACTTGAAAATGCAGTACCTGTCACCATTGGAAAAAAAAGCTATGCCAGTGGCAAAACTGGAACACTGAGGGAACATTAACAACACTTTGCACTTCAGAGTTCCTGAGAAGATGTGTCATACATATTAAGTAAGCATGACACAATTTAATAGCAATAGCCTGGCTGGGCTCAACCTGTTTATTTAAAGTTTCAGGTACTGTAGGAAACTGGATTTGATAAGGAGATCCAGATAGCCACTGCAAAGGCTTCTGGGGAGAGGGGAGAAGAAAGGAGACACTCAGGGAACTCTCTGCCTAAAATCAGAAAGGCTTACAAAGATTCTTTCATACACTTCAAGGGCACACGTGGGAATTCTAAATGGTATTTTGTAGCAGAGAATTTTTGCAGAATTGAAATTACATAGGAATTAGAGTTTGAATTAATAGGAACAGAAAGCACTAGAGTAGGTCATGAATTTGGACAACTAGCAAATACACATTAAGAGCCTGAGGACTCTACTGTGCAATGTAATCATTACCCACACAAGCTTTGATGTGAGGCAGTTACTTAATCTCTCTGAACCTCAGTTTCCTCATCTTTCAAAAAGAGATGATTGTACTTACTTCATAGGGAGGTTGGGAGAATTAAATTGTATGGTGTATATAAAATATCTAGTCTAGTTCCTGGCAGATGGCAATGAAAATAGTCGAGCTAGACAAGTAGCAACTTGTAGACTTCCTTTTTGCTGTGTTCATACTGTTTTCTTTGGAGGTGAGAGCAGAATTACAAGTACCATTAGCAGTCATAGTAGTAATACTATTCACAGTATTAAGAATTACTATCATATTAAGTACTAACCTATCATATTATGTAATGATTATAATAAAATATTGTACTCTAAGCTTTATATAAATTATTTATTTTAATATTTACACAACCACAAATAATAGAAGTTTCTCTCCTTTCATTTATACAGATGAACAGAATTAGAGAGATGAAGAAACTTGTTTGAGGTCACACAGAGCTAGTAAAATGCCAAGGTCAAATTTAAACTCAGGTCCGTCTTTACTGTGAAGTTTAAAATATTCAGTATGTGAGTCCTAAATATGAGGTAAACACAGCTGAGATCAGCATTACTCATGACAAAGGGAGCTCAGAAAGGTTGCACAGAGGAGACAATATTTGAGCCAAATCATAGAGGATGGAGAGCTTTTTCAAGGTGGGAAAGGGCATCCCAGGAAGAAGAAATCATCTATGCAACTAACAGCCTGAAAGTATTTAGCATGTGCCAGGCATGGAGATCTGGGCTCATCGGAGGGAGCTGAAGTATGGAACTTCAAAAGAGATGCCACTGCAGCCAACAGTGTCACATGATGTTGAATGTAACTCTTTCTGTTGCTCTGGAATTTTAGCAAAGATTCAAAGAAACTTTAGAATAAAATAGTAAATATCATGTATCTATAGAGTCTAAAGTAAGGTGCTAAATTATCTCAATAAGATTAGAAGAATACTGGCCCCAAGCCGGTTCTGCCACAATTAGGTCATCACCCCTCTATCATATAAAAGGTGAGGTTGAAAAAATTAAAAGAGAAAATTTCTTTGGAAAAACTTGTTGAATATTTTACTATTCCCTGGATGAAGGTAGGTAAGAGCTGCGTCTTCACTTCAAACCTAGCACAACAGGTTGAAAAGAGAATAATGGGATGGGGGGGCGGGGCTTGCCATGTGCCTCCAGAAGTCTGGGGACACAGGGACTGGTTGTGTGATGGATGTTGGAAAAAATATAAAGGTCAAAGACTGGACAGTAAAAATGTGACAGAAAGACTTTGTTCTTTCATAGTAAAGAAAAAGAGAACTGTGTGGGAAGTGAGATGTGTCTCTACCTATGGCATGGTAAGGGGTTTATTTGCCTGTTTTTAGATGTGATCCTATAAAACACAAGCCACTCTGACTCAACCCAAAAGGGATCCTTCCCCAGAGGAACATATGGGGCTACAGTGAAGTGGTTCTAGAGAAGTCCCAGGGATGAGATAGGCAGTTCTAAGTGGCCCAGAGGTGAGAGTTATTACTCATAAAATTTCTTGCAGTCCGAGGTCTTCAGCAGAGAAATTCCCAGAATCCTAGAATAGTATCCAAGAGAAAGAGCCAACAATGATGAGTCCATTACCCATAGGGCAGAAACACAGAAGACAACCCAGGGAGCCTCCCTCTTTCAAAGCCTCCCTCCTAGCTAATTGTTCTTTCTGTTGCCTCCATGGCCACGATCTGCTTTTAAACACTTTAATTCTTGAAAGTAACTAGAGTCTTTTTATTATTTAAAAGTGACTGAAAAAGCTATTTCATCCAGGCATGGAGAACCATGGTTGTATGTAGTCTACAGCAAGGCAGCACTGTGAGAAAGCATAGTTTCTTTCAAGTTTGTGTTCTAGTGAGACCAGCTAATAGAATAAAAATCAATTAGAATTGTACTATAATAATAATAACAACAATAATAAGTCCATGTAAATTCTTAATCTACCACATATTCTTTCTCATTCTTTTGGCTGGTCTCTTCATCAACCTATGTAGGCTTGGGTTTGATTTTTGTCCTTGGTCTCTCTTTTCTTGTTATGTTCTAGAATCTGGTGTGCTATGTAGATTTTTCTATTTCATCACCTCTCTTACTGGTTTGGTTTTGGCACATCAATACTTATGTTGACTGTTTGATTGACATGAAGTAGCAACTGTTTTTGGTGAGGGGGTAATCCATGAAGACATTTGAAAACTAGACTGGGTCCTTATTTTGAAGGGATATGATAATGGTAATAAGTTCAAACTTTTTTTCTCCTTTGTAGATAAAAGGAGATGCTGAAAGATTTTAATCTGAGCAGTAGCACAGTCATATTTGGGGGTGTTCACCTTTGATCATTTTTGACAACAAGTGTGGGGAATAGAATTGAATAAGGAAGAAATTAGAGATAGGAAAATCAATTACGAGGTAATCCTGAGATAAAAAATCTATAAACATAGTGGAAGAAGAATTAACATTCTCCAATGATGCATATAAAGGCAGATATTGAAATGCAGTAAGCATGTAAACCCTGAAGAAACAGACTGAAAAATCAAGCTGGATGATCATCTGAAAATAAAGATTTTGATATGAGCAGTAGGCTGTGTTGACTGATAAATTAGTACTCTGGTGCTTTTATTACAAATTTTATAAAAATTTTATTTTTATAAAATTTGTAATAAAAGCACCAGAATTATAAATTTCAATGAGATTTTCTGTCTCATAGACTGAATTCAGGTTGCACGGATCTTCTTACAAAGTTAGGAAAAGGGAAAATGGTTTCATTTCTGCTAAACATCTACTGTTCTTAGACCAAAAGGAAACTATCTTCTCTTCCTCTCAAATAATTTTTGAGAGGAATAACAAATGCATTTTTTTATGAATCAGTCTTTCTTTCCTTTTTTTTTTTTTTTTTTTTTATTAAGCGAAAACCTATTTTTATTTCACTCCTAGCCCCATCTGGAATGGTTCTTTTATTTTATATTAGCTTTGAGTTTGGTCTTATTATTTTCAAAAACATTTTTAAAACTTCTTTGAAAATAGCATTAAATGCTTTAGGGCATCAGTCAAACATAATTCCCCGAGAAACATCAAAAGAAAAGCTGGATTTACTAAGAACAATTTTCCATTGTATAACACCAAAGTAACAATAACATTTTTCTTAGAAGAGGACCATGATAATACGCTGTACCAATCTATATACTCTGCTTTCTCCTGTAATTAATGCACCTTCCATTCCTGCCTCCTTCCCTAAGAGCCATCAGGTTACACTTGACCCCTTTCCACCTTGTTTCTCCAGTCACAAATACCAAAGGGTTCAGCCCAGCACCTGTTTTATTTTGGATATACTCTGTCTTTTTATCCTTTTCAAATCTTTATATTATCATCAGTTTTCGTTAAAATTATTTCCTTGTAAATTCATGGAATAACTCAAATATCACTACCAATAGAAATCATTTATTGAATGCCTACCATATTCCAGGTATCATGTTCGGGATTTTCCTATATTACCTTAATTTATACAACAAATCCAGGATATAGAAATACTATTTCCATTTCATAAATGATGAAACAAGTTCAAAGACACTTAATGATCTGCCCAAGGTCCTACGGCTAGTAAGAAATCCAGCCAGAATTGAATCCAAACTAGGGCTCTGAACTATTGAGCTGTTTTGCCTCCCTCACCTGAGGAAATCACTGGGCTTTCCTGTCCTTATAGAACAATTCTGACAACAAGAATAAATTCTTGTCCCTCGGCTGATACTTATTGCTCCCAATAAGGATTTTATTAAATGATTTCATAGATTGGACAAGAAAAGTCTTGAAAACTTATTCATGAGAATAAAAATGTTACATTTTGAAGGAAAAGTCATTTAAGTTAGAATCTTCAAAATGCCCCCAAAGTATCCTACAGAAGCAGTTCCAAGGTGAGCCCGACCTAGCCAAACTGAGAAATACATGTAGCCTGGCTAAGGCTATGGACTACACTATATCCCAATGCTCTGAGCCAGGTCAGAGGACTTAGGTTTTTAATGCTGGTTAGTCCATTTCTAATTATTATTATTATTCAAATAAAATAAGTGCAGCTACTATAAAAAAAGAGTATGGAAGTTTCTCAAAATATAAGAATACAACTACCATATGATTTAGCTATTCCACTTCTGGGTATTTATTTGAAGAATATAAAACACTAATTTGGAAAGATATACGTACCCCTAGATTCATTGTAACATTATTTACAATAGCCAAAACATGGAAACAACCTAAGTGTCCACTGATGGATGAATGAATAAAGAAGATGTGGTACATGTATACAATGGAATATTGCTCAGCCATAAAAAAGATGAAATCTTGCCATCTGCAACAACATAAATAAACCCTGAGTGTATTATGCTAAGTAAAATAAGTCAGACAAGAAATGACAAAAATTGTATGATTTCATATGTGGAATATTAAAAAAAGAAACAAAAGAACAAGCAAAACAAAGCAAAACAAAATTCATAGAAACAAATAACAAATTGGTGTAGAGGGGAAGGAGTGGGGAGAGGGTGAATGGGTAAAGGGGGTCAAATGTGTGGTGATGGATGGAAACCAGACTGTTGATGACTGGCATGCTATAGTGTATACTGATACTGAATTATAATGTTGTACACCTGAAACATATTCTGTCAACCAATTTTACCTCAATTTTTTTTAAAAAAGCAAATTAAATCAACACTATATGCTGTTCTTTTTCTAGTAATAAAATGTTATTTAATCTACTAAAACTTTCTGCTAGAGCATTGCATTGGACAAGACAGGATATGAAAATCTATAAGTAATTCAATACCATCAGGTTAGTAGTAACTTTCAACATTTCTTCCCACTATGTATTTTTGCTAGACTAGAGGTATTATAACATTAACCGATTTGAGCTTTATAGCCTATCAAGCTCTACTTATGTACTGATAAATGAATTTGAGAAGCCAGAAAACCTCCCAAAAGTTAAGAAGAGAAATAAGTGGGGAAAAGAGGGACACTTGCTAATCTAAGCACTGGAATGTCACTGTTGAATATTGGGAGTCAGTGATGGTTACCTGGTACATTCCATCTTTGAAATTATAGAGTGCTAATTAGTTCAAGATGCAAAGCTTTTGACTAGGCCTTGGAAACCGTAAATCCCCTACTTGACACTGACTCATTTTGTGTGCTGCGTTAGTCACATAACCTTGTTGAACCCCAGTTTCTTCACTTGCAAAATGGAAATAATAATATGTATGGTACAGGGTGTTGTGGAGTTTAATTAGCGTTTCTAAAATAATTTGAGATGATCAGATGAAAGGTGCACTTTAAATTTACAACATTAATTATTATTTTTATTGTACATACCATTTGAAAATATAAGAAGCTATTGGATGTTGTTTTACCTTCACTTAACATATATCATAGCATAAGCCTATTTCTGAAAACCATACTCTTTTAATCAATATGACCTACTCATTCATAGATTATTCCCAAAGAAATCAAGTTGGGGACAAAATGCAAAACAGGATAACTAAGAGGAATAAGGAAAGGCATAACAGCTAAGTATTGGTTTTACCAGTTAGAGTAGACACACCTAACTATTGAAGTAAACATAAGAGTAGAAGGGATAATTGAAGGAAACAAAGATACAGCTTGATTGCAAAACAATATAATGGTGCTTCTGTTTGAAGTGTGCTTTTCTTCTCAGAAACTCAAAGCAATTCACCAATATTTTCTCCTTAATCCCTATAAGGAAGAGAGCAAAGAGGAGTCCACTTTAAGGATTAATGAATGGAGACTTAGCTACTAAGTGGTTTGCCTAAGGTAACTGAGTTCATTTCCAGCAGCAAGGTTTAGGCTGTCCTTTTCCTGGACAAGGTCAAAGAGCTTGCTAGAAGTGTGGCTTGGATGGTAACTCATATGCTTTGTATCTAATAATTGGGTGATGTTACCTCTCTTCAAACAGCTGGATATAGTCTGAAGATAAAGGCATCTTTAAAAGGAATCCTGTGCAATATCTCTATTAATGCTTAGAGGCTCTTAGCCAGATTGAGAAAGTCTCTCCTAGATTACCAGCAACTGGGAAAGCACATTTTAATTCTTACATGTATTGTTGCATTTTCTATTTCCATCAGTGATTCTAAAGATTTCAAAGGAGTTTTGGTTTTGATGGTACATTTGATATCACTTGGAAAAAAAAAAAATAAGTGCTTTTTTGTTTTTGCTGCAGAGAGTGATTAGAACTTTGAAACATGCTTAATAGATCATTTATCTCATATCAGAAAATTTTCAAAATCTTTGATTCCAGCCTAAGTCTCAGGAAGCACCAGCATATATTCATCTCAGGTAAAACAGGCCTTAAAATTCTCTTTCCACATATGTCTACTTTTTGGCTTTATAAACATCCATAATACAATTCTCACCCAAACTTACAAGATGTAGAACATGAAATCTCATTGATATTAGACTTGGATGTCTTGCCATAACTGAGACCACTCAACTGTCAAAAATCACCAGAATGCCGTCACCAGCTTTTTTTTTTTTTATGTTAACTTGACTGAAGCTATTAGCAGAAAACTTTATGTGATTAAGATCCATCATGAGGTCACAGCATACATATTGGGCAAGTATTTCTCACTGATGCTCTATTTTCAAGTTTAAGGCATATTCTCTCTCTCTCTCTCTCTCTCTCTCTTTCTCTCTCTCTCTCTCTCTCAATAAAGACATACGATAAATTGTTTCATGTAGAGACTCAAAAAACATATAAACTACAGAGACAGGAGATTAAAAAACAAAGGAGTAGAAAATACTAACTTACTGAAAACCCACCAGAAAAACAACGTATAAAAAATTCTGAATAATACAAACAAACTTGTTTAAGAGAAAAAGGTAACTTTATGAGGAATTCAATAAAGTCTAAGAAATTGTCACATTAAGAATGTGTTTACACACTTGCAATTGACACAAATAATAACTCTTAGAATTCCTTCTGTTTAATTGTTTATGATTTAATCGGTATTTATTATTGAATGGATATGTAAATATAATCGTGCTGAGTGGCAATGTCTTTAACCAGGAATCAGTTCCAAACTTTTAAATTATTATTATTTTTGTTTTTGTTGTTTATCATCTGGACCCAAAATGGTTGTTGTCTTTCATGTAGAACAGTCTTACCGACCAATTTTACCTGGCTGGATGTCCATGACTCACCCTACTCAGGTTCACAGAAGTCTGAATAATTAGTGGGGCAAGTTTCTACTCTGCATTATTTATCACACAATCTCCAGCTTCAAGATTTCTATCAATGCTCTGGGCCAAACAATACAACTTACAGCAAATAGTAGAGTTCTTTTCAAATAAACTTAGCTTCAAAATAACCAACACCCACACTAGTCTGCAATGGCTAGTCCTCCAATGTCCAGATACGTAATCAAACAGCGCAGTGATGATATAACCCAGAGTTAATAATCCAATAGCTTGATTTCCCTGGAGATAAGCAAAAAATATTTTTGTATGACTTGGATTTTCCTAATAATATTTAGTAACCTAGAAAAGATATTATATAGTAAGCTATTTAAAAATTTCTCAGTGAGTAATTTTTCTTGGCCTGAAGGATAAGTTATATTTAATGTCATACACTCAGAATCTTCTCTCCCTCTGCCAATTAGCATTATTTTGGATTCTTCTGTGACAATGTCCGTACCAGCTGTACTTCCTCCCCATTCACAATTTCACCTTTGGGCTAGGAAAAGGGCAATGGAACTGCTTATATCTACAGAGAAGAAGATATCTCTGGAGAGATTTCATTAAAACACACAACTTATAGGAGAAAACCTAGATGACCCAGGGTACTGTGATGACTTTTTAGATATAACATCTAAAGAGGCATGATCTATGAAAGAACTTATTAATAAGCTAGACTTCACTAAAATCAAGATCTTCGGCTCTATAAAAGACAGCATTAAGAGAATAAGAAGACAAGACACACATTGAAAGAAAATATTTGTAAAAAAACACATCTCAGGACTATTATCCAAAAGACACAAGGAACTCTTAAAACTCAACACTCAGAAAACAAACCTAATTAAAAAATAGGCCAAAGACCTTAACAAAAAACACGTCACCAAAAAAAAAAAAAAAAAAAACAAAAAAGAAAAGAAAAAAAGCCCCAAAACAACAAAAAAAAACCAAATAAAAAAAAAATGAGATATTACTACATTCTTATTAGAATGGCCAAAATCTGAAACACCAACAACACCAAATGCTAGCGTAGATGTGGAGCACCAGGAACTCTCATTCATTGCTGGTGGGAATAAAAATGATACAGCCACTTTGGATGCTGGTTTGTCAGTTTCTTATAAAACTAAACATATCTTACCATATAATTCAGCAATCTCAACTATATGACATTTTGAAATGGAAATCTCGAAGACTGCAAAAAGATCAGTGGTTGCCAGAGGTTGAGAGTGAAGGGAGGAATGACTAGGCAGAACAAAGAAGATTTTTAGGATAGTGAAAATAGTCTATATTATACTACAAAGTATTTGGGTGATCATGACGTGTCAGTGTAGGTTCATGAATTATATATAGCAAATATATGATTCTGGGGAAGGCTATGCATGGAGGTAGGAGATAAATGTGAAATCTCTGTACCTTTCTCTCAATTTTGCTATGAGTCTAAAATTGCTCTGAAGAAGACTTTCTACACACACACTCACACTCACACTTCTTACCCAGTTTAAACTAGTTATAGAATCCAATAGTACAGCGCAACATTAAAGGCCAGAACTCAGTTCACATATGGTCATAAAATAAAACACAAAAATGCCACTGTAGGTAGAATCAGCATGAGTTTCAGTTCAAGGGGAATAAGAATGTTGCTATGTTGGTAAAAATCCTCCCTGAAACACGATATCCTGTTTTATCTACTTTCCTTAACAAATAATTCATGTTTAGTTTGGAAATGGAATACAGGTACCCCAATATAATTTTAAAGGTCCTCATACAAGATCTTTAACATGATCTGCTCTACTTACAAACTGTTGCATGGACTGCTTCTGAGAGCTGCAGCTAAGATATTTATAAGTTATGAGGAAAGACATCTTTTCTTGAAGTATGAAAACCTACCCTATTGTAATAAGAGGAGCCAGGGCTACAGCTGGAATGTGTTTGCATTAAAAAACAATGGCCATATTACATGTGTTTGAACAGAGGGTCTCACAGAGGGTCATCCTTGGCTCTAATCCTCGTAGATTCAATAAGGCCTTCCCAGGTCTCTTGGATAAAACTACATTAACTTCATTCTCAAGGTTTCTTTCATTTCTTTAGTTTTCAAACATGAATAAGGCCAAAGCCACACCACGACTGCCTCTTTACTTAAAAATGACCCATCCTGGTTGAGGGGACTGCTTCCCAGCACCAGCTGAAGATCACACCCAGCTCCTCTACACTAACTCAGCAACTCAAAAGCCAAGCAAAAAGGATCCCACACCGAGCTCTCCTCACTTCCTGCAAGTCTGCTTTGGCTCAGCTGGGTGTCCAATGGACTGAGTCATATAATTACCCCATGGGAAACAGAAGATGGGGCTGCATTTAAATGCTATGGACTGATCCCATAAGCTCCATTATTTATTTTTAATAAAACACAGTTGTGCTTGTTTGGTGTTTGTATTTTTTTAACAGAATCAAAATTATATGGACTTTCATTTTTAATGAATGCATCTTAATCATACAGAAAGATATCATTAATTGGTTTAGCCGAGGAAGACTTTGGTTCTCACATACACTCTGCCCCTCTTGCCTCACCTACTTCCTCCTACTCTACTGTGTGAGGCCATAAGGGCATTTAAATTGTTTTATGCTTTTTTCTATCAATAGTTATTAACTGGAACTTTGATGGTCCTCCAACAAAGGGAGAACAAAAGTAAACACTGATCATTCCATCAGTTGTACTCAATTAAATATCCTAACATGAAAGTTTCTTGTGAATGTCCATTCAGACTTATCAAATATAAAGTGACATGGTTTATAGTCCATTCCACCCAAAGCAATGCAAAGGCTTATTCTAAAGCTGTTTCTGCGTGTGTCCATGATTCAGTGTTGTGTGGGTAGGAGCTTTCATTTTTTGAGGACTCCTTGGCTTACATATTAAATCATGATCAGACGCACACTCTAGGTGACATTTTTCTCTTCTTAATTCCCACATAAAACTCCCACTCAAGTGATGGAGAAGACTCATGTGTGTGGGAGGCTGACTTGGTATTTGCATAGATTTTTAACCAGCAAAGAGGAGTTGCATTCATCTGTTCACGATGCACCAATGCAAGTAATAATGTCCCCTCTTGGCATCAACAATCCAATTTCAGTTTAGAAACTAAAATGGTATTTCATACACTCTAGAATGCATACAGACTGTATGCATATGCATATAGACTCTATTAAAAACATTTGACTTTTCTAGACTTTAACAGCACAGTGCTATTAATGTAAACCAAGCTCAATATGGCAAAATCCTACGCAGCTTGAAAACTCAGTGTAGGAGTGGAAGTCAGCCTGCCCGGTTGACAAGTGACTCAATACTGAAGTTTAATTGTCTTCGCTGTTGCCAGTAACTGTAAGCGGGTACTTATCTTGGCCTCACCTTGCTGGTTCACCAGCATTTTTCAGTTGGGAAAGTAACTATGTGAACTACAGTGACTGTGCTAGATGAAAATAGGTGTATTATCATTGGCATTTTGGACAAGCCTTTGGCATTTCATTACTCTGGCACAGCACACAAGAGCATTACGCTGTATGCAAAAAGATGGGCCAAGATGATGAAATGTTGGCCCTCCTCCAAAATTTCAAGTGGTTTACACCCAGTATCGACTAGGAAGGCATTTGTTCACACATAGGTTGACGTTCTCAGCTTAGAAAAGCCTGGGAACTTACTTTCTTTCACTCATTCAAACACTCATACACATTTACAAATAGAAAACTTTATGTAAAAAACTCATAACACTTCTAAAAGGAATATAAATCATAAACTCATAGACTAAAGATTAGTGATTTATATAATTAAATAAGATTCAACATTTGAATCTTGAGTTATGAAATGGAGATTTTGCAAGAGTGCCGGCGTAATTTTAGTTAAGCTCTCAAGTTATTTTTATTTTTATTTTTGTCATTCATATATTAGAACATGTAAAGTCCACAGGTAATGACCAAAAATTATTTCAATCTTTCTACCAATCCTATCTTTCTCCCCAAATCTCCACCAAGCCACCAATAGGTGAAAGAATGACTATGTGTTTTACCTCCTTTATTTTTCTCTCCTCCCAAGAACTAACTATGAACAAGAAAATAAACCAACCATGAATGGGAGGAGCCATAAGAAAATTGACACCCGAATAATCAAGTACAAGCAGTAGTTCTCAGAAGAAAGTAGCTTCCTTGTGTTGGGTGAGGAGGATGCTATGTTCTACACAAACTTCTTGATTAGAAGGAAGTCTGTTTCATGAAACAATAAGCCTAATGACTCGTGTTACAGTATCGGGGACCACTTCAGACCATCAGTAGCCTTGTGCAAACCACGTGAATTCTTTGAGTCTAAGTTTCTAAAGGACTCAGTTATTTTTAAGGACCCTAATATATCTGGATTCTATGTCATTACTTTTGGATTGCTATTTGTACAATGACTTTACTATTCTACTTTACTGGAAGAAGTAGGTAATTAAATTCTCTCATATTTTCTATCTTTGGGAAAATGTATTATTTACAAATCTAGTGATAGAGCAAAGATGGTGCTTTTGTTTCTATATGCTGTCTTCAGTAGAAGAAACACATTTTCATTTTAGCCTCTCCACACTACTGAGTTTTCTTCTGGCTTTTAGACTCGCCATAGAATATCTCTGATACTATAGAATATCTCTGACTGGATAGCACCGTCACTCCCTACCACTGCAATCTTTGCAGCCACTTAGGATGCCATGGCCCTATAGAATTATTTATATCTGAGGTGTTTTTTTGGTCCAAAGGGAGCCAGGAAGATAATTTTTAGTCCTTACCAATCCAGAAATGCCT
>NW_011888962.1:2007226-2010383 GCF_000151845.1 Pteropus vampyrus
ATGAAAGTTTCTTGTGAATGTCCATTCAGACTTATCAAATATAAAGTGACATGGTTTATAGTCCATTCCACCCAAAGCAATGCAAAGGCTTATTCTAAAGCTGTTTCTGCGTGTGTCCATGATTCAGTGTTGTGTGGGTAGGAGCTTTCATTTTTTGAGGACTCCTTGGCTTACATATTAAATCATGATCAGACGCACACTCTAGGTGACATTTTTCTCTTCTTAATTCCCACATAAAACTCCCACTCAAGTGATGGAGAAGACTCATGTGTGTGGGAGGCTGACTTGGTATTTGCATAGATTTTTAACCAGCAAAGAGGAGTTGCATTCATCTGTTCACGATGCACCAATGCAAGTAATAATGTCCCCTCTTGGCATCAACAATCCAATTTCAGTTTAGAAACTAAAATGGTATTTCATACACTCTAGAATGCATACAGACTGTATGCATATGCATATAGACTCTATTAAAAACATTTGACTTTTCTAGACTTTAACAGCACAGTGCTATTAATGTAAACCAAGCTCAATATGGCAAAATCCTACGCAGCTTGAAAACTCAGTGTAGGAGTGGAAGTCAGCCTGCCCGGTTGACAAGTGACTCAATACTGAAGTTTAATTGTCTTCGCTGTTGCCAGTAACTGTAAGCGGGTACTTATCTTGGCCTCACCTTGCTGGTTCACCAGCATTTTTCAGTTGGGAAAGTAACTATGTGAACTACAGTGACTGTGCTAGATGAAAATAGGTGTATTATCATTGGCATTTTGGACAAGCCTTTGGCATTTCATTACTCTGGCACAGCACACAAGAGCATTACGCTGTATGCAAAAAGATGGGCCAAGATGATGAAATGTTGGCCCTCCTCCAAAATTTCAAGTGGTTTACACCCAGTATCGACTAGGAAGGCATTTGTTCACACATAGGTTGACGTTCTCAGCTTAGAAAAGCCTGGGAACTTACTTTCTTTCACTCATTCAAACACTCATACACATTTACAAATAGAAAACTTTATGTAAAAAACTCATAACACTTCTAAAAGGAATATAAATCATAAACTCATAGACTAAAGATTAGTGATTTATATAATTAAATAAGATTCAACATTTGAATCTTGAGTTATGAAATGGAGATTTTGCAAGAGTGCCGGCGTAATTTTAGTTAAGCTCTCAAGTTATTTTTATTTTTATTTTTGTCATTCATATATTAGAACATGTAAAGTCCACAGGTAATGACCAAAAATTATTTCAATCTTTCTACCAATCCTATCTTTCTCCCCAAATCTCCACCAAGCCACCAATAGGTGAAAGAATGACTATGTGTTTTACCTCCTTTATTTTTCTCTCCTCCCAAGAACTAACTATGAACAAGAAAATAAACCAACCATGAATGGGAGGAGCCATAAGAAAATTGACACCCGAATAATCAAGTACAAGCAGTAGTTCTCAGAAGAAAGTAGCTTCCTTGTGTTGGGTGAGGAGGATGCTATGTTCTACACAAACTTCTTGATTAGAAGGAAGTCTGTTTCATGAAACAATAAGCCTAATGACTCGTGTTACAGTATCGGGGACCACTTCAGACCATCAGTAGCCTTGTGCAAACCACGTGAATTCTTTGAGTCTAAGTTTCTAAAGGACTCAGTTATTTTTAAGGACCCTAATATATCTGGATTCTATGTCATTACTTTTGGATTGCTATTTGTACAATGACTTTACTATTCTACTTTACTGGAAGAAGTAGGTAATTAAATTCTCTCATATTTTCTATCTTTGGGAAAATGTATTATTTACAAATCTAGTGATAGAGCAAAGATGGTGCTTTTGTTTCTATATGCTGTCTTCAGTAGAAGAAACACATTTTCATTTTAGCCTCTCCACACTACTGAGTTTTCTTCTGGCTTTTAGACTCGCCATAGAATATCTCTGATACTATAGAATATCTCTGACTGGATAGCACCGTCACTCCCTACCACTGCAATCTTTGCAGCCACTTAGGATGCCATGGCCCTATAGAATTATTTATATCTGAGGTGTTTTTTTGGTCCAAAGGGAGCCAGGAAGATAATTTTTAGTCCTTACCAATCCAGAAATGCCTCGATGCTCCTCGTTGTGTGTTCTAGGTTCATTAATGGAAAAATGGTTCTATACTAAAGGAAAATGAGAGAATCTCCTCCCAGCCCTAACTCAGCCTCAGTCACAAATAATTCACAACCACTTTACTTTTCAAAGCATTCTTCTTTAACCTTACTTTAAATTTATTGTTGGTGGCATAAAACAATGGCCATCTGTATCCTTCGAAGTCCTGATGGACATTCCTATATAGTATGCAAAGTATCTAAATGCAAAGTCTTGCATTTTCAGAATAAATCATATTTATAAGAAGGAAAGAAAATTCACTACAGGAGGCCATTACTGTTATGAAGGAGATTCTCACAGCACCAAAGAATAAGATACTAATAGAAGTAGGTCAGAGGACTACAGAACTGTAATAGCTGTTATTTGTTTACATAAACCCTATGCCTCTGGCCAGCATATTCTGCGGCCAAATAAAAACAAGCTCTAGACAACCCAGGTTGATTCATGGCCAACATCCATGGCCTGTTGACTTCATTCCTGCTGCCTTGATCCTAACACCCACACTAGTCCTGTGCCCGTAAAAGCTATGCTGGGCATAGGGCTAAACCTACAGAATCAGTACAGCATGGCAGAGGAAATAACAGAGTCTGGCTGGGGATTTATGAACCAGTCCTGTCAGTTCACTTAGTGTACATTTGGCATATAGTTTTTTTAAAAAAAGGAAAGAAAAGAAAGCTATCTCAAAGGTAAACAGATTCATATCTACTTCTTTACTAAATATTTACCAATCCAGAAATCACTCCATGTTAGTCATTCTCAACTTTTATTTTACACTGGAATCACTCGAAGAGCTTTAAAAAATACTGATGCCTGGGCCGCACGTCCAGATTCTCATTTAATTGCTTTAGGAAGCAGCATGAATATAGAAATACTGAAATGTTCAACTCTAGAACTCACTGCTTCTCAACAGTTAGTGTACATAAGAATCATCAGGTTATCTTGTTAAATTACAGATTCTGATGCAGTCGATGTGGGGCAAAGCCTGAAATTCTGCATTTCTAACAAGCTCCCATGTATTGCTGTTG
>NW_011888962.1:2010433-2021966 GCF_000151845.1 Pteropus vampyrus
AAAAAAAGGAAAGAAAAGAAAGCTATCTCAAAGGTAAACAGATTCATATCTACTTCTTTACTAAATATTTACCAATCCAGAAATCACTCCATGTTAGTCATTCTCAACTTTTATTTTACACTGGAATCACTCGAAGAGCTTTAAAAAATACTGATGCCTGGGCCGCACGTCCAGATTCTCATTTAATTGCTTTAGGAAGCAGCATGAATATAGAAATACTGAAATGTTCAACTCTAGAACTCACTGCTTCTCAACAGTTAGTGTACATAAGAATCATCAGGTTATCTTGTTAAATTACAGATTCTGATGCAGTCGATGTGGGGCAAAGCCTGAAATTCTGCATTTCTAACAAGCTCCCATGTATTGCTGTTGTTGTTGGTTCATGAACAACAATTTGAGGAGAAAGGTGGAAACTAATCCTTAACACCTGAGGAATAACTCACCATATTTGCTAAGGTGAGTTTTCTGCCTGCATATAGTTGGCTCATAACGACAAAAGTCAGTGGAGACCCATCTTCTCCATTCTCCATAGCAGTTTCACAAACTAATTTCATACGCCATAAAAGTTGCAATGTTTAGATTCATTCCATCCATAATTACTGTTACCAACCTTCCCTTCTTCCGGAGTGCCATCTCTACTGCTCCCCACACCATTAGGCTGATAGTATCCATAGTAGCAAACCCTCTTACTGCTTCTCTACAAACAGAAAGTCCACCAAAGTTAAATGGAAATAAACTGCACATATCTAGTGAGCAAAAGACTATGGGAAAATACAAAGAAATATAAGACATTGCCCATGCCCATCCTCCTTGACTATTGACAAAACTTGTACAGAAAAACGGGGCCTGAAATTCAAAGCAGATATGCTCAGGGTCAAATGAGTGGTAATGAAAGGGAGTGCTGTATGAGAAGAGAGCTGAAAATGTAGGCTGAGTAATTAGGCATAGGAGGGAAGTCTCACATGGAAAAAGTTACACAACTCAAGACAGATGGAGAATGGGCAAGTGGGGAGGATACTAGAACCATTCCAGGGAAGAATAAATTGGTGCTACCATAAAACAGAGGCAGAAAAACCAAGGTGGGGATCAAAGATCATGAGAAAATCACTTCAATTAGGACAGAAAGAAAATCAAAATTTACTAAATGCTAATTAATCTTTTGAGGCCTAGATTTTTTATAGCTGGTACTTAAAACATGCCATCAAGTTGAAGGATAATGAGATACCATGGCTACACATAGCTTATAAGTCTACACATGTCAGGGTTTTATACAATAATAGCAATACCTAATGGTCATTATGTACTTTATACGTGCCAGATACTGTCTGAAGTGTTTTATGTATAGAGACATATTTTATCCTCACAACTCTATACAATAAGTACTGGTACCATCATCACTGGAATATAACCTACATTAAAACAGGAGTTTTGTATATTTTATTCATTCTTGCAATTCCTAGTGTCGAAACAGTGATTGAGGCAATAAATCTCAATTTTTCCTATGAGAAATGGGAGCACTGAGAAATTAAATAATGTGCATAGAGTTATAGAGCCAATGGCAGCAGAGCAAGTACGTACACTCAAGTGGCTTAACTTTGTTCCTCCTGGCTCTCCATCATGACACAAAGCATCTAGTTTAAGAGCGCATATTTTGGAATACATTAAATTTACCATGTTAAGTCTAGTTCTTGCCTCCATTGGTATAGCTAGTAATCCATCAAAAAACATTCAATGAGAATTTGAGCACAAAGATCTGGATTTAGTATAGAAAAAGCAGCGCCCTTTTGCACATGTAAGTTCCTTCATTTTTGCAATGACAGTGTGTGGTAAGTTTACAAGAGTACCTAAAGCTTAGGTCCAAATCACATAGCTAGTACCTGACACGGAAGACTTGAACTCAAGTCCTCATATTCCGATTCTGGTAATTTTTTATTCTAAACTTGTTTCTTTAAAATATAAAACTTTCTCTCTTGAATTCCTGATGATGACTTGCTTATTTACTCAAAACTAAGATACCTCATCATCTCCTTCATCTTTCGATGTACATTTATTGTGTGCAATTTACCTTATGAGACCCAAGGGCACAGAAAGTCTCTAGCCCTAGAGGGCCCAAAGTCTAGGCTAGAGGACAGACATGAACAAAATTAAAAAATGAGATGGCGGCCCCTTAATGTGATAACTGAGACACATGCAATAAGAGCAAAAACTCTTCTTGAAGGGTCAGAAAAGGTTTTTCACAAGACCTCAAGAGGACTTCACATATAGGATGCCCAATGATGCCTTTATGACACCAAAATGGGGCTTACATGTGGCTGCCTTCTTTCCCTCTTCCCCTTCTTATCCTATGTTCTGGTCACACAGTTTAGAATTCTCCACTTTTCTGACTTCTTAATGCCTCTGCTCATCCTGGATGCCATTCAATTCCTTGCCCGCCTGAACCAGAACTATTTATTTTCTCTTTACTACCACATAATAATTCCTTCTTTTGTATCTGTACAATATCTCATCCCATACTTATATCTATGATACCTATAGTTTATTTCTCCTAAATTATTACATGTTGTTCTCCCTCTAGTTGGCTATCAGTTTTCTACAGTTAGAGACCATATATTAATCATCATTTTTACCCTATGTGGCTAGCTTTTGACTATTCCAGGGTGATCAAATCCCTCAGATAGCATTCAGTACAGAAGAGATACTAAACAACCATATAGCCAAAATGACTCAGCCAGTTAACATTAGCCAGCCCCTTTCATCACCCACCTTAAAGCTCACAAAATGGTGCATAAACAAGTAGCTGAGGTGGTAAGAATGAAGGCTGTACATATGCCCAAGAGCATGGGTTCCCCTTACCAAGAATAATTTAGCTATTGCTGCTGCTGAATATTCAACCTGCCAGACACACAGACAAACACTGACACCTCGTTATGGCACCATCCCTTGAGGAAACCAACTTGCCACTTGGTTTGCCTTCATTGCCAGCAGAGTCTTAGCCAGCACACTGTACAAGGGTTATAGAGTGTTTGATCTCTGGGCATGTCACATAACATTATATAGAGCAAAGCAAAAGCAGAAGTTGGCCCATAATCATGGAATCCTCATATCATATACTTATATAAGCATGTTCTATATCGTACTACACAGAAGCTAATACTCCGATAGAACATTGGAGTATCTTTCAGAAGGCATAGCTGAAATTCTAGCTCAGGGCCAGTGATTTACCAGGATTTGGTGTTATCCTCCAGAACTAGTATGCCCTTTGAATCAAAGACATTCATATGGTTCTAGGTTCCCAAAAGGAAAATTACATGGTTCTAGGAAGTAAGAACTACAAACAAAGCAGTTGCATCTCTCATATATCCCAATGACCTGCTTGAATAATTTTTGTATCACTTCTCTGCAACTCCGGGTCTGTGAATTTAAAGATCCTGGTTCTTAAAGGGAGAATATTCTCTGCCAAAGAGTACAGTAATAAATCCATTGTATTATAAGCTCTGACTATAGCCCGGGCATTCAAGCTTCTTGTGCCAAGAAACTAGCTGGCAAGAGAAGTAATCATTGTTTTGGCAGGGTGACTGACCAATCATCAGGTTGTAGGGCTGCAATTACACAATGGGGCAGGGAGGAATAAGTCTGGCACCCAGGTGATCCACTCAGACACCTTTTGGCCTTCCCTTGCTCAGTTATAATGGCAAAATAACAATCACAGCAATTCTGGTTTGAGAAGGGTATAATGAGGAGGGGCTGAGACTACTCAAGGCTGAGGGTGTGGGCTATGCCATCAGATAAGCAACTGAGACCAATAGAGATATAAGGTGAGAATGAGGAAAACCTAGAATCAATAGTGGAGGAAGGAGGTAATGAATTTAAAGTTGTACCCCTGAGACCAACTATAGCATTGGGCTGTAGTTTGCCCCACTAATCTCCTGTTCTCAGTTTATCCCAAGAAGAGAAATTCAGCAGAACCCTAAAACAGCTGATTCCTAAATGTATATTGAGAAGTGAATTTGAATGGAACGAGGGATAAAGTGCAGTGGACACTGTGAGGCATTTAAATTCATGCAGGTATTCTTTCAATAAGAGATTGTTGTTTCAAGTATTTGAAATGCTGCCATCAGACAGCCATCAGCTGTCAGCTCCTTCAGGGTTTCTTAGTGGCACAGAGCACTCTCGCCTGACATCTGATAAGTAATTAATGCAAGAGTATAAAGTCCTGGCCATTTTGGCTCAACTCAGGACAACACTGAATGGCCATTCTAGTCCCTGTGCAGTTGACAAGACTGTTATTGGGTCTGTGTCTCAGTTCAATATCTTCTTCTTTCCAATCCTGTGTCTTTTTCCAGTTGTCCAGAGGTGTTGATCCCAAAGACACTTCATAATAAATATTCTGTACTCTAAATCCCATCTCAGAGGTTCTCAATGTAACCCAATGTATAACAAATGAGAATGTCTAGAGAGAAAAATAACAAATTCTGAGTCATTCACCTATTAAGGAAAGAAAATACTTATTTCCAAAAGCAATATGGTAGTAGGATATTAAGGGGCCAAGAGTAATTTAATGAAAGTGTGGAGGGAGTGAAGTTGTCCAAGCTTTGTATTCCTCTCTACTAGACATTCTTTCAAGATATAGGGGGAAAAAAGTGGCACATGGGTAGCAGGAAAGAGAATAATTGGCCATATGCCCAACTCTGTATATTATGTATGTCGGTTTTCTTCATGACAACCATGATTTGGCGCAACCAAGATTTGACAAAGGGCTTTTACTTGTGAGAAGAAGAGGCTTTCTTGAGTCAGCTCCAGAGCAAGTTCTGCCATTCAGATAAAAAGAACATAGGGATGGCCTTTCCTCCCTGCTGACTGCTCTCAGAGGCAGCATTTTATCCAAGAGGCCCCTGAGACCCAGCGAATCACAAGATAATGAATAAGCAACACAAAAAAGACTGCAGCCACCAAAACTTTAATAGAGATTGTAACTGGCCAAATTTCCAGCCAAAATGATCATAATCTTGGCAGACAAGTAGAATTCTGAGGACAGAAGGAAGCCTTCAAATGTTTATATAATTTTCTACAGGGGAAGAGTTTGCTGATTCTAGGAAGGGCGGGCCCCCCAAGGCTAGCTGCCACACTCGGTAATTACTCTAAGCCCTAACACTTTGGAAATTCACCTTTAAAATTTCTTGTTTGATTTTTAAAGCACAATAGGCAATTCATTCATTTCCTCCCAGAGGACCTGGCACATGTGACTGTCTCCTGAGAAAGGCAATTATCACCTCAGAGGTGGTCTGCCTGAACACCCTTCTCTAATACTGATGTAGAGGAAGTGAGCCCATGTGACTGTCTCAAAAGGCTAATCACAAGATTGGGAAATGAGGCATTATGAAGAATTCTTACAATATGCTTCTCAGTGACACATACACACAACTTCAAAACACAGACAACATTTTCCTGAATTCTCTCATTTTTATTTAGTATTTCCATCATAATTTCTAGAAGGGCACAATTTTCATTATTTTGTTATGACCATCTTTAAACTCATTTTTTTGAGAGCTGAAATAATGTTTACTTTCTATTATAGAATGTACAGAGTTATATTCTTGATATGCAAGATGGAATCTTTAGAAGCTATATTAGCACTGTCAGGCATTGAGAAAATACGGCTCAGAGCGTTTTCTGAGGCTGTGATCTACTTGCTATCTATTCCCTTTCTGTATGATTTCAGTTCAATGCTGTCTCCTTTATGAAGTACTCCATACCAAACCATTCAGATTAAAACTCTCATGTGTCTGTGGCTCATGATACTTGTTTTTTGTTTCTTTGTTTTGTTTTGTTTTCTGTTTTGTTTTTTGTTTTTTCTATCATAGCACTTACTATGGAATGACTGTTACTGGCTGTCTCCCCACTTCCTCAAGGATAAGGGCCATGTCTTCTATGTCTCATATGTCTTAGAGTACCTTGCATATATTAAGTATTGTTCATGTATTGTTGAAATGAATCAAAACAATGTAATTGTGTTATAGGAATAGTTCTGGCAAAAGATAGAAGAGTGTAGAATAGGAAGATATATTACTCCTTGTTCTAAGAAAACGACTTGAGCCAGCTCTCAGGATTTCTCTCTACTCACTGGATACAAGCAATTGGCCTTTACTATGATTTTTCTTCTCAAAATTGAGTGCTTGTATTCCACCTATGTTTTTTAATCGAGATAGCATGAAAGATGAAAGTGGCAATGTTTGTGAAATGCTCTAAAGTACTTTTTATAAAAGTCTTCGCATATTGTTTCTTTATTGGGAATAAAAATCAGTTTCTCCTGAAGGGCATTCACATTCACAGAAGCAAATGCAAAGGTTAAGTTTGGGGGGATTTGATATGTTGGTGATAAATCAAATAAGGCTAAGTGATACAATGTGCTAAGGAAATAGAAAAGGCTAAGTAAGCCAAGAGATTAGTTAAAGAAACCTACTGCATATCTGTGCAGGTGGGAAGCAAAGGGCATCCTGGGGGAAAGCAGGAAAGCAGTGTTGAATGTCATGTTATGGAACAAAGAGAAGCACTCAAGTTAAGAAATATAATAATCGAAGAAATTAAAAATGTACAAGGTGAGCCAAGAACAATTCTTAGGAAGTTGACTTGTAGGTGAAAGCATCCAGGTTAGGAAAATAAGAAAAACAAAATTCTGAGAGAGGAGGAAGAGGTAGAGAGAAGGCTAAGTAAATATTAGTCAAGTCAGGAGAACGAGCTCTGCCTAACGAAGACAAAGGCTGCTGTTCATCTGTCCACCTGCTCAGTTCACTCCAACACAGATACAGTACGGAAACCTTCCTTTTGTGCAAGTCAACTGCGCCCAGTAATTTAAAACAATGCTAAGTCCTAGTGAGAGATAAGGAAATACCATTCAGCCATCTTTGGGAAAAGACATATAAAGCTATTAGTTACTTTTATAAAAATTCAAATTTATAGTGTCAAGTGGTAGAGACAAAAAAAAAAAAAAGAGTACCTTAACTTGAATTTGAATCCTAACCAGTTACCCTTATATGAAAGGCATAAAACCCATGTGATAATGACATTTTCCTTAGACATTATCATTCTATTGTTTTGTAATTTTTACCGAATGGTATAAATCCATTCCTTCCCACTGCATCTCACTACAATTCATACTTCCTGTTATATCTGCCGCCACAACAACAAATAATGCTCAGATAACAGGGGCCCTCGCAGCCTCTCCAAATCTCAACTTGCTGCTGTTCTGTTGGGCATCAGAAGCAATGCAACCTGGAATAAGGCAGCTAAGAACACAGAAAAGGTATCGAGTGTAAGATCTCCAAAGGCTCAAACAAAATTCTTCCCATTTACAACTGCCAAGATCTGTAAAACCAGTAATAATTTTTCATCGTACCAAAGTCCATGATAAGCAATTGGTGATTACAGATTGGAACAAAATTAATGACTTTCAACTGCAGTTTCCATATTCTCCTTAGTCAACCCCTGGGCTTGACCTAACGGGAATATCTCTCCTGGAAATGAAAATATGATGAGACTAATTTCAGAGAATATTTAGAATGCACTAAACTAAATCCGTGATTAACATTAGTGTTCTAGGTCAAAGGACACTAAATTACATTTTCTTTCCAAAATGGTAGTATCATTGTGCCTTTATAGTTTTGTCCAGATTTTTGTTCCATAGTTTTCTGGAACAAAGATCATAACAGGTAAGGTGATTCACAGACTTATAATGATATTGTTTTGTTTGATATGCCTAAGCCAGGAATTTACAAATTAAGTGCTTAAACTAATTGGTGTAAAGTTGAGAAAAACAAAAAGGTGAAGAAAAAGAATGGCAAAGTCTAATCTCTGAGAGTTGCCATTTCATGTGCTACAAAGTGTATAAAAGTGATTTTGCTTCCTTTTCCCAGATCTGGCACTCAGCTTGTCCTGAGTTAAGAATCTTCAGCATGTTAACCACACCACACATCAAAGAAACAATTATTTAGTATTACAGGATCCTTCCCACTGACTCAGCAAGCTAATTACCACCACCTATCTCACTACCCAGCTCCTAACACAATGAAGGCAATAGGGATGAAGGAGCACAGCATCCAAAAAGTTGACCACCAGTGATTTCACTGTCTGGAAGTATGCCACATAAAAATATTTCAAATGTCACAAGCTCTCTGATTCAATTCAACACATAATAACTTAAGCAGTTTTGAATAAAGTTATGTTTCTTAATTTTTCATGTATCTCACAAGAGAAAGCCTTATTATTTTCATGGATTTCGAAAAATACTTATTTTAGTTTTATGACTACTTGAGAATAGAATAGAATTCTTGCTTCAAAGTCATATCCTTCTAATTTTTTTTCTTATTAAAGAAGACTAATTATTGCTCAAATCCCTGGATTTGGGAAATTCAGAGATTGATGGAAAACAAAATCTTTCCACTCAATTAAACCTATGAACCTGATTCTGATTGGGCACCACAATTACATTCAAAACAATAATCATTAGAAAATAAAGGCTTAGTTTTAGACAATGGATTCGTTTAAAGGAGAGTAATTAATTAAACTGCCATATATAAAAGAAAAGGAAATAATTATTTGAGATATTGATTAATCTTACTCCTAACTCTCTAGAGCGAAAGAATGGAAAACCAATTGCCAGGGAAAACAAAATCATTATATCTTCAAAACCAATTCTAATTGATTGAAGTAGTCAGTAAGCACTATAAGAAGAGAAGTATGTTTGTTTGGCTTTCCAAGGTATTCTCAGCTCCTAAAATGCAGTAAATGCTCTACGGTTTTTGGAATTCTATATATCATTTTTCATGGTCCCTTTGTCAGGATACCAGTCATATTTATATTGTAAGTAGTGATAACTCCAAATAATGTATTCATGACTACACACACACACACACGCACACACACACACACACACACACATACACACACATATATATACATACACACACATATACACACACACACACACATACATATACATGTGTGTGTATATATATATATATATATATATATATATATATATACACATAGATATAAAGACCAAAAGGACTATGATTATCCCATTGAATTAAGTAAAAATGAATTAGACATATGATAATATAAATAATTTATTTATTTATTTAATTAATATTTAGACACTATCAAATGTTAGAATCTATCTTCAGTGATAGATTACTATAGACTTGTCAAAAGCAAAATATGTGCAACTCACAAGGGAAGTTAGCCCATTCTTTTAAATTAGTCTTCTGGGATTGAATTTCAAGCAGTTTAACTGTGTTTAAAATGAGATATCTCTGAACAAGATCTGGTGTGCTCCATGCACCGATGGTTAGGCAATTCCTAAAGTGAACATTTGGGATGAATATGGTAAAGAACATTATCAGAAAGAGAGCTAATGGATTGTGACTCCATTTCCCCAGGAAAGTAGTAATAGGGCCTTGAATATAACTGTAACCCTTACATTGGGCAAAAATATCCTCCTGGCAGAGACTCAAAGAGTTGTTCCAATTGGGTCATTAAGAAAATACTTAGATCAAAAGTTGCCATTGGAATTGTTCTTAGAAGAGTTTTACTGTCAAGAGGGAAGAAATAGACCATGTAATGTTTGATGTTTGACCTTAAAAATAGAAGGACTAAAGTACAACAGCATGTTCCAGGGGAAGAATTCTACAATATGTTTGAATTAGATGACCTGTTAAATCTTTACCATCTCTCATTTCTGTGATTCAACTCTACCACAGTTAAGTAAATCATTAAAATAAACATAACCATCAGTAACACAAATAATAACACTCTGAGTTCTTTCCTTAGATGAAAGTCTCCATATTTTTACAAAGCACTTCACAAACATTTTTTTTTTAATTCTCACAACACCCACTTGTGTGGGAGGTAAGTATTATTATCCCATTTTGCAAATGGAGAAGTAGAGGTTCATGGTTTGACTTGCTCACAGCCACAAAACAATTCAAGAAGGAAACCGAATCTTTTGACACTTAGAAGTGAGCTGCTAGAAAACCAGATAATCTGACAAAATTTTGGGGGTGGAGATGAAGTCTGCTCCCAGTGTGTAGCAATGATATAAATAAGAAAAATGAAATAAAATTACAATTTTAAATAAAGGAATTAGTGCAAGATGATGTGAGGTTTAACAAAGGTTAAAGCACATTAAGAAAAAATAAATTAGAGCACTCACCTGAATAATGGCTTTGCAGAGGATAAAAATAAGAGGTAAGGAAGAGTCAGACTTATAATTATGACATAATTTAGAGAAAATTATGAAGAAAATAGAAGAAAAACCAATTGCCTGCTACACCATTGGAATAATAATCAGACTAACTGGAATTCTATCACTCTAAATATCCAGATCTTGCTTATTTATTATCTTGCTTATTCTCAAACAATATTTAGTGTGCATGACACCAGTTTTATACTTCAGTCTTAGAGCAATTATCTGCATTATGTGGCCACAAAACAAAACTTCACTATAAAGGAATGAGCAAACAACTGAATAAATGAACAAATGAATGCAAAAAATTTTTTAAAGAACATATTTGCTCATTCACATCTTTTGGAAATGACTACAAATCCCTAAAACAGATAAATAACTATATTAGACCTAACTCATTGTTTTGAAAGACACAAAAGGACTAACAGAAAAAAAACATCAACAATAAAGGTGATTGTTATTTTAGAAAGGCCAACATTTCCAGGTTGCCATGGGCAGCCATGTTTCCTAATTCAAGGCTCAGCTCATTTTAGGCATGCACTCCATACACTGCAGCTCCACCTGAACAAATTGAAGCCACTTGTACTTTCGATCACTGTGAGCATTTTGCATATACCCTTTGGGCACCAGAGATCCTAAGTACTCTTGATTCAGATTGCTGAGTCAGAGGCAGGGATGGGCAGAAGGAAGGAAACAGTACGCCAGGCAGTCTCATAAGCATCAGTGTACCAAATATAAAAGAGGTGAATACCTTAGGACTCTCCTTTTCACCTTGTGTGTATGGGGATTCTCTACATTTATTTTCCATTGTTATATATTTGCCTTCTCAGACTTCTAGACTATAACTATTTGTTAATGGGAATGGCTAAATAGAAAGAAGTTGACAAACAGAGGCAGAGCCAATGCAATTTCTGAGGAACTAATATTTTTTCAAAAAGTTTTTACATGTTGATTTTGTATATTTTCTGTTTCCACTTATTATTTATGAGTCATAAGAATCAGCAAACATGTAAAAACAAAGACAATAAGCTTAGCACCATTCTGTGTACGTAGCACACAATCACTTGACAGACTGTTGCATTATTATTGGTGCAGCAACAATGATAATACAATAAGAAGCACGAGAGCTTAAAGAAGGCCTGCCCTTCTGCTCCTGGACCAGGGATGAGTACCCTGAATTTTCCATTTGTAGGCACTACATTGTCCAATGTATTAATTCTTCTAAGTCAGGCTGTCATTGATTTGGGCAGTTATTGTCTTTACCATTTGTCTATGCAATATTTTATAATTATA
>NW_011888962.1:2022016-2029035 GCF_000151845.1 Pteropus vampyrus
CAGGCAGTCTCATAAGCATCAGTGTACCAAATATAAAAGAGGTGAATACCTTAGGACTCTCCTTTTCACCTTGTGTGTATGGGGATTCTCTACATTTATTTTCCATTGTTATATATTTGCCTTCTCAGACTTCTAGACTATAACTATTTGTTAATGGGAATGGCTAAATAGAAAGAAGTTGACAAACAGAGGCAGAGCCAATGCAATTTCTGAGGAACTAATATTTTTTCAAAAAGTTTTTACATGTTGATTTTGTATATTTTCTGTTTCCACTTATTATTTATGAGTCATAAGAATCAGCAAACATGTAAAAACAAAGACAATAAGCTTAGCACCATTCTGTGTACGTAGCACACAATCACTTGACAGACTGTTGCATTATTATTGGTGCAGCAACAATGATAATACAATAAGAAGCACGAGAGCTTAAAGAAGGCCTGCCCTTCTGCTCCTGGACCAGGGATGAGTACCCTGAATTTTCCATTTGTAGGCACTATATTGTCCAATGTATTAATTCTTCTAAGTCAGGCTGTCATTGATTTGGGCAGTTATTGTCTTTACCATTTGTCTATGCAATATTTTATAATTATATAAAGTAAATATTTGTTTATATACCATATTGTATGTATTTTTATCATTTCTTATATGTTCAATACATATGAATTTATTAAGATTTATTAAGAATTGCATTTGTTATTGTGGTGAATATTGTGATATACCACCCATATCTCCCTGCAGGAATGAAGGACTTGTTCTCCCAGCTATTGGAAGTGCTTCAGGAAAACGACCCTAAGCTGGACGTGCTGCTCTGAGATTTTTCCGGAATAAAAATGCCTCATCTGAGTTGATACCTCTGTCCAGTAACCATCTTCAATATCCAAGAAGTGGTCCACACTGACAAGCCCCTTCTCCCAACTCAGAACAACTCTGAAGGCCACCACAGTGCTTGAGTACCCAGTAAGCTTGGCTAGTCTTTTATATATATTACAGCACAGCTCAGTTTTTTCTCTGTTAGACTTTGCTTCCTTGCCATCTCTTCCACAGGACTGTTCCCTAGAGTACTTCCTAACAAATACCCTAAACACGTATCTCCATCTTAGAATCTACTTTCTGAGGACCTCTCCCAACATATAACTGTGATATCAATCAGTGTTTCATACTGAAGACTCAATATGAGAAGATAATAAATAAATTACTCCAAATGTTGGAGAGATCAAGGATGCTATGGTTATGCCTGAATTTGGGAGATGTAGGGTGAATTGGTCTTTATAATTCAATAGGACAATAAATTTCACATTTATTAGAAATCTGTCTCGAGAATTTTTGAGTGATTCTGCTTGGAAATAGATCCAAATGTTATTTTAATGTTCTTGGTGAGAATTACTAAGTTATTCTTACTTGTACTCCATCCATTATGAGAGCTGATTACTGACAGATGAAAACAATGGGCTAGTAGGAGACCTAGGTATAAATACTAATGCCTCTACATGCTGTAGAGCCTTGGGCAAGTCACTTAATCTCTCTCAGCCTTATTTCTCTCGTGTTATAGGAAAATTATGATAACACAATTAAATATACTATGTAATATACTATGTAATCTGCCCAGCTCAATGCTTGGCACTTTGTGTTAGCTTAATAAATGGTTTCCTTTGATGATTACCTTTAACTTCATGATGAGGGAGGATCACATTACAGTAAGACTACAGGGGGATACAAAGAAGATGCATATGCATGGATGGTACAATGTAGATATTTTTTAAAAACCTAGAAGTTATGGAGACTTTATTGAAACTTTCTTTGATGTCCCAAACTCACACTTTCTATCTACTATTTGCTCTTTCCATATCTTCTAGAATTTGATTATTTCCTAAGAGGCTCACATATGTTAATTTCCTTCTTCATTTCAATCAAGCACCTGATGACAGATAAATAGCCTCTAGTGCTTAGCAGAAGTGAGTCCTTCATATCTATTCATTCATTTTGCTAGAAATCTTTTGATGAATGAATTCATTTTAGTAATAATAGCCTGAGCAACACATTTGAACATTAAATTCTATTCTCAAATATAATCCCAGTTTTCTCAAACTTAAACACCTGACGGATTTCATAAATTATTCAGATTTCACTGACTTGTGCCCCCATTAGCTGATATCCCTCAAATCCTTCTGTTTCTCCTCTCATTTATCTCCTGGGAGCTTCTAAAGAAGATCTTACATACTTTCACATGCTCTCACTAGAAGTCTTTTCCTATTCTCCAGGCCCATTCATGGTGGCTCCAATAGCCACTTGAGAGTGCCACCTATGACTGCAGTTCCTGCCACTTCCATTATGACAACCCTGATGACTGGGCCAAGGAGCCTCTTCTGAGGTCCACATAGAAGCACTCACTAAGTAGCTGACACCACTATGTGTCTCCCTATTGTCTTCAGTGCACTGAAGCTGTGCCACATGGTGAACTGTGGAAAAGGAGCCCGACAAGGCCTTGTCCAACACACCAAAAAATTTGGGCTTAGCCTGTATTCAGCAGGACATCATCTAAGGATTTAAATATGGGCTTCACACATACAGTATTTGTATTTTAGCAATATCACCACCTTAAGTATAGAAAATGAACTGGAGAGAGACTGAGGATGTTGAGTCAAGAGAACAATTACGATGATGCTGTAATGGTATAAGGAAGAGACGGTAGAGGCCTCCACCTAAGCTGTGGCCGTGTTTCTGTGCTGTGTGGAAAGAGGGCTGACTTATCTGGGCTACATTTACTGATGTTGGTTTACCGTCAGTTGGTTTCTAGCTTGGGCCGGTGGTAGTTACTTGAAGGAGACTGGGAAGCAAGAGGAAAGAAAGATGCAGTATATTTCACCCTCTTTCTCTCTAGGTCTCGGGTAACACCTCTAGTAGCAGTTGCATCTCCTCTTTGGCGTGTGTATGCATGCCACAGGTTTGGCTTCTGCCCAAGGATCCCGCCCTGGGATCTGGGAACCCCACTTCCTCCCTTTGTTCCTGCTGCTAACATCTAAGTTTCTCCATCGTCTCCTGTTTGGTTTCTTATCTCTTCCATCACCTGCATAACTAATTCTCTGTATAAAACTGTCCTTTAAAATATTTAAAGAGGTTTGTGTTTTTGTTTGTTTGTTTGTTTTTTGTTTTTTCTAATTGGACTCTGACTGATATAGAAGGGGTTATATTTGAGAAATACTTAGGAGGCAAATTCATTGGGCCTTTATGAAAATAACCCTTATCACCTACTCCAAAGTGGTTCTCACTTTTTTGCACGTTCCGGAACTGATGTTTATTGTATTCATTCTTTAGCCAGCTGACATAGCCTCTTTCTTGAGAAGCTATTTGCTGAATGGCAGAAATTAAGAGTTCTCAAACTCCTTGTAACCACAATAAAAGGGCAAAAACAATGGGATGCTGCATGTTTGGGGCAGACAAGTCTCAGCAGGGGCTCACCCTCCACAGGAGTCATTTATTGTCTGGGTCATCAGATTGCCAGCTTCTACAAATGCAGAATGAGAACCCTGCCAGGGAAGGCCAAATCAGACGCCCCAGACTTCAGTACTTGATTTAAATCTTGCCACATGAAGACTCAATAGGACAAAGTTGCTAAGACACCATTTTGTTGGATGTAATCAGCACAAGGAATGTAAGACCCCGGTGTCCAGAAAGGAAGAACAAGGAGATGATGCTGAGCACATGGTTATATATGTTATAGGGGATGGCGCAGCACAAATGTTGAGCATGCCTGGCCTTGCCAGGAAAGAGCCGTGGAAACCAATGGGCGCGAATGCCCTAAGCGAGGCGGAGGGCGCTGCCCTGCCTAAGCAGTGAGGGGAGGATGCCAAGGAGGAGGAGCCTCTCTCCTAGAAAACTGTTGTTTTGCAACTAATAAAGGTTCAGTGTAGGTTGGCCAGACTGACAGGCATTTATTTTATTTTTTATTAAGTAAAAAAAAGTTTATTAAGTAAACTTTTTTAGAATAGTTTTAGATTTAGAGAAAAGTTGCAGAAATAGTACAGAGAGCCTCTGTATACCCCTCACACACTTCCCCTACTGTTACCATCTTATATTACTATTTGTTACCAGTGTTGAAACCAATATTGGTAAATTACTGCTAACAACTCCACTAATTATTTGAACTTTACTAAATTTTTCTTAATATTCTTTCCCACCCCCCGCCCTGGGATTCCACTGCATTACATTTAGAGGAGTTTTATATTATTTTCAATTTATCTTAATTATTAAAGAGAAAAATATTTGCTCTCATTAATTTTATTAAAGGAGTACTCAAATAAATTATATATAATTTATATATAATGCACATACATATATATATACACACACACACACACATACACACATATACTATTCCAAAGTTCCGTAAATTTCCTCAAGGAAGACTAGGCTAAATTTTCTTCCTTAGAAGAGTGTACTGAAGGATAGAGCATAGGAGTCAAACCACACGGGTTCAAATGCCAGCCTGTTCCTTTCTCCCTGGGCAGTCTGGGGAAAGGTACCTAAGGGTTTAATCCCTCTGGGGTTACTTTTCTACTCTATAAAATGGAAATAGTGATAAACCTTACCTCACTGGTGAAATATGTGGATTAAAATTAAGAATCTATATAAATCATAGAGAACAGAGTCTGAGTACATAGTAAGCATTCAATTAATCTTAGTTATCATTATTATTACTGTTGCTGTATGATTCCAGAATATCCTATGTATCTCTTTTCTTGACACTCGTTGTACTTTTAATTATAGGCTTTATGTCTGTCTTTACTTCTAGACTGGACTCTTCATGAGTTCAAGGACATTTCTTGTGTAACTTGTAGTAGTTGCTCGGGAAAAAAATCACTTAATTGTTTTACATGCTGAATGCGGAGTCATGAATCAACATGAAATGTAAAACCTTGAAGGAAGAGAAAGTGAATGAGATATAGTTAGATCAATGATATCTACATATATACATATATACATAGGTCAAATAGAGGAGAAATATTTAAATTTTGTTTCCAAGCCATTGGCATATGACATCCTGTCCTTGCTCATATTTAAACTTGATTTCTCTTCATCTGCTACATGATACTGAAAGGGAATGTGTTTTTCTGAGATTAACAATTTTAAAAGTTCAGCAGGAGGACACTGCTTTTTCACGCATCGGCAATGAAAACTTGCCGAGGGAATTCTGAATGTAATTCCCAGCTACAACTTTCTGGTAAAATTGGCATTAGCAATGCACTTGAGATGAACAAGTATTATATTCAAATAACCTCAATGTTCAAGTTTCTTGCCAAACACCCTGAAAAACTAAGTGTGCTCCATGTATAAATGCACACTTGGGCTCTGGGAACCCCAGGCACAGATGTCTGTAAAGCCACATATATTTCTGCCATAAAGATACATTAAAATGTGCTCCACTCTTATCCAGACCTCCAGACAAGGAAGTTGTTAAATGCTTTTTTTTCTTCTTTCCTGTAAGTTGCCTTTGCCTTTGAAATATTGCTAAGCAGTTGTCCCACAGGGTGGAGGTGGAATTAGCAGCTGCGGCAGTTCTTACACCGTCATCTCTTTGGTATGTCGCTTCTTTTCACTCTTGTGTTGGGGAAGATCCCACCCATCCTTTGCATTCCTCTTGAGCAAGTTGTGTCAAGGAAAGGCGAGAGAGGAAGCTATTCCCATCCTCTAGGGTGTAATCAAAAAGGAAGGTTTTAATTAGTTTCTCAGGATGTTCTCGGTTTCTGCACTGAATAGCCCTTTCCTTCTTTGGCATCAGAGCACTTCTTGGATTCTTCAAGAAACACACAGTTTTGCTCTTTCAGGCACTAAACTCTGTGTATTCAAAAGTAATAAGGAATCATAAAGCCTGTCTTTCCTAGCGCTTACCACAAGTGTAATACTATATATATTTTTGCATAATTAGTTGATTTGTGACTCTCTCATTTTGCTGAGGATTTCATGAAGGCAGAGGCATGTCTGGTTTTGGTCTCCATTATATCCTGAGCACTGAGCAGTATGTCTGGTGCACAATAGGCACTCAATAGGTGGTTGCAAAATAAAATAATAAACATGTGATTGAAGAAGTATCCTCTACATCAAACAAAATAGCGCCTTAAGCATACATGGCCCACAGAGATTGCTTCTTCACAAAGTTCCTAGAAGAACTGTCAATGATACAGTCTTTTATGTGTACTAGACCCTTTTCTAAGTGTATCATATTTGTTTTATCTATTAAGTCAAAAATCTTCAAAACAGCACTGTGAGCTAGATTCTGCAGTTATCCCCATTTTACAGATGAGAAATCTCAGGCAGAGAAAAAGAGAGTGTTAGTGAAATTTCCCAGGGTTACATAACAGCTAACAGCAGAGCCTGGAATGGAGCACAGCCCAATTGGCTCCAGAGACCACATGCCAACCCACCATGTGGGTCTGCCTCCCGGGATGCTACACAGATGGCACTTTGGGTCTGCAGACTACAAATGGCATGAGTATAACAGTTCTAACTGGCAAAAAAAAAAAAAAAAAAAAAAGAGAGAGATTAATTCACATCTGGACAGATGTGGATAAATTTAGAAACCATCTTTGATATTTAGGAATGCCATTTACAGACATACACTTTAGACTTAACAAGATCAAAGATTGTGTATCATCACTGGCAAAAATAAATATGGACAAAATTATCTTTAATGCCTTAGTCAAGTACACTCATAGATATCTAGTGAGTCAAAATCCACTGTATTTTTTTCTAAAATATCACCTTAAGGATAATTACATGAAAATACACTCCACTCCAAAGACCTCATGGAATCCCAAGCAGCTAAAGAATTGAGGTTAAATCCTATTAAAATAACATTTCTGTATGAAGAAATGTTGCCACAGTACTAAAAGACATATACTTCAATTCCGAATGGAGTTTTAGACACAAAGAAAGGGACAGGAAAACATTTCTCTTTCCTCTGAATTTCCATTTCACATTGGGCCATTTTTCTTGTTCTTGACATTTAATGCACTGTATTCTGA
>NW_011888962.1:2030080-2036506 GCF_000151845.1 Pteropus vampyrus
TATGTATATTTTTAATCATAAAAAGTATTCGTAAATGAGTGCTGGGCTACAGAAGGCAGTCATTAAACATAAGCAGCAGCTCTCTTAGTTTCTGTTCATTTTTATTTTCCCCGCATATCTATTCATGTTTATATTTATTGCCTTATAGGCACTCATGAAATGTTTGCTAAATCACTAAGAGAACGAACCATCAAAGTTCACATACTGGATCAACAGAATCTTCAGGAGGGGAAAAAAGGAAGAGACACATTTATTGCCTTAGATTTTATAATGTAAGAAATGAACTGTCACACAGGAACAAAGTTTTGAACAATTACTAATCAGTCTTCTTGGTACTTTTTATGGGAAGGATAGAGAAAAACTGCTGTAAATTGGAAATCAGGTACCTGTTCCAAAGGTGTGGCTTGTGAAATATAAGAATTATGTTCAACTTGAAAAACTCCCTTAAAATACCACTAGCGACCTAAACGTGATGGATAAATTAATCTGACAGCATTAACTCTTAAAATAACTTTTACTATCACCACTGTTACATGCGTCCATATTTTCCTGCACCCATCCCCACCTCCACAAGCATGTGGTGACTGATTTATCACTGGTATTGATCAGGTGACATGATCCCTGAGTCTGGGCACATTTACTCTTGGGAAGTGCGGCGCACATTAGCACATTCACACGCATACTCAGAATTACACAGCACAAACAAGAAACGACTATCTTTCAGAGCCAATTTCACATTTTGGTTTTGTAGTCAGTGCTCAGTCCAGAGAGAGTCTTCACTCGGGTGCTTCCTTTCCTGCAATTAGTTCTTCCTCCAGCATTCTTTCATTAGAATTAATGAGAGAAAGAGATTAGGGTAGGAAGAGAGGAACGGATCCACCTGGGCGAGTTGTTCACTCTCCATCTACTCTGCGATTTCATTTCTTCCACGACCCCTGCCTGCTACCCCCACGACTTCCTCACTGAAGCACGAATTAATGGAGATCAATGGAGATTAACAGTCTGAACCTCAACCAAGGAGAAATGCCATGGATCCATCACTTTGTTTGCATGTGTGCTTGTTCGTTGATGCACGAAGGAAAAATAGCATAAGAGGACCATACAGTCGATCATTTTTTTTCCAAAAGAATTGCTTGTGAAAATCTAGACTACATGCACTTTTGAAGATTGTTAAAAATTACATTTCCAATAGTAACAATGAATTAAATTCTCTCTCCCAACAACCACACATACCGTTCAGCATAGCTGGTGATTTACGATTAATGATCCCCTTGGAAATACAAAACCCAGGCAAACAACAAAGGTTCAGGTTGAACCCAAGCCAAATCGACAGATGCCTGGCACCAGGTACAAAATGCCACCAAACATAGGCTCCCATGGAATGTATGAAGGAGGGAATTCCAGAAACACTGAGTCAGACTTGGAGCCAATTCGCCACCATTGGTCATGGCCAGGGACATGGGAAAGTCCCAGGCAAGGAGTTCAAGTTTCGCTAAATCCATTTATCCATTTTCTTATTGAAAATCTTCAATGATATAAGGTTTCTAATCATGGAATAATTTTCTGAATTCTTGGTTATATTGTTTCATAAGAATTAAATGTCAAAAGAAAATAAGAACGGTGGTCCGAAGAAAACTAGAGTTCCTATAATAAAAAAAACTCAGTGTATATGTGCTGTCGACCTAAGCCAATTTCACTGTTCATAATCATTAGGGGTTTTTTTGGTAGTATGTCCTATAGTAAGAGGTATGTGAGTGTTCTCAGTCTCTTTCCTTCAACCTTGCTACCACATATGATAGCGAGTCTCAAACTGAATTCTGCTCTACACACATTTATTATCGAGCAATAACAAAAAGCATCACATAGCCAGTACTGTAAGCTTTATATAGTTTTAGTTTTTTGAACTTTAGGTACTTTGGTCATATCTTATATCAAAAGTGTCTTCAAAGCAAATGCAACAGTATTTTAAAGGCAGGATTTAGCTAAATTCAGGCCAAAAAGCACTCCGAATCAGCAAGTTAACTGGAGACTGTCAAAGTTAAGTCTTGAGTATCACATGTAACGGCACAGATAGCCTGGCTTGCTATATTTTAATGCCTCATTCATGCAAGGATAAGGATTTTGTCTTCAACATTTCTAGCCAGTCCACATACTCAAACATCACTAATTTCATGAACAAAAACCTACTTCTGACATTTGCTATGCCACTTTACAAACACTGACATTCATCAGGCAGCTGATTTTTCTTGCAGTATCTAATTTTGGAGCAGAATCTTCCGATTAGATGCTAAATAATAAACCATATAGACTGGGTTGAAGAGTATACCCCCAAAATTCATGTCCAGCAGGAATTTATGAATGCGACCTTATTAGGAAATAGAATCTTTACAGATAAAATCAAGTGAAAACAGGGTTATATTGAACAAGAGTGGGTTCTAATGCAATGACCGATATTTTATAAGCAGAGGAAAATTTGGACACAGATATATACAGAGGGAAGAACAGTTTGCAAAGTCAGAAGCAAAGATGAGATTGATGTATCTAGAAGCCAAAGAACCTCAAGGATTACTGGCAACCACCAGAAGCTAGGAGGGAGGAATGGAACAAATTTTCTCTCAGAGCCTCCAGAAGGAATCAGCCCTGCTAACACCTCAGTTTTGAACTTCTAGCCTCCAAAACTATGAGAGAATAAATTTCCATTGTTTTAAGCCTATCTATAGTCATTTGTTATAGCAGCCCTAGGAAACTAATACACCATGGAATATATATTTCCAACAAGGGCCACTAACCACCCCAGAGAGCAGACGGAAACTACTATTTATATCACAATGCCAATACTGGAGTATTTCAAATAGGCAACATGACAACATGCTAGTAATGTCATATATATACGGCTGTATTTTGAACAGCTGTATAAAGCAGCTAAGGACACACGTAAGATGCAGATTGCCTTTATGTCCTTGAGCCTACAGATCCATTCCACTTTTCTTAGCCTTAGAAGACAAAGTGGTTTCTATCTCTTTCCAAACAGTTTTCGAGCCTTTATAGAGTATGGCTCTATATAGTTCACAGATATAGTTTGCCATTTGTCAACAAACACCATTTGAGCCACTATAAGAAGCCAGAAGTTTTGTTTTTTTGAGACGAAAAGGCGAAAAATATTTGAAAGAATTCTTTATAATCAAATAAATAAAAATATATAATTTGGTGGATAGAAAATAAGCAATATCGTAACTTATCCAGATTATTTGATGTATGTTTAATCATTTATTTAAATTCTCATATTTTTGTGCCTGTCGAATCTTTGGTGTTAAATTATCCTGAGTCAAATAGCAGTTCTGAAACTCCTTGTCTGTATGACCTAGAGAAAGCCTCTATTGGATATCTGTGTAATGATAATATTCACCTCACAAGCTTGTACTGAGGATTTAGTAGACCACATATGTCCCGCATGAATCCCATGTGGTGCACAACGCTAGATTAATATTTGATTCTTTTCTTCATTGACGAATGTCTTGCACTTTCTGTAAGATTTCATTTGTTTTGATACAGATCTCATTTTCTGTTAAGGGATCCAGGACAAGTGAAAACAAGTGATATGCATAGAAGCTCGCTCTCTTTTTCAGGTTTGCCTATAGACTCTAGAGTGCTGTGGGTCGAGAATGAGAAAGAGTCCTGCCCAGGAATAGGCAGGCCACCTATAAAGAGGTAGATCAATGCCCCATTTGCTCCAGGCAACTTCCCCAACCAAATGACAATAGCCGAAAGAGCATTCAGTTGGAATACCTTCAGGACAAGCTAAATTCCGTCCCTATACCACCAGCACTCCAACACCATCCCTACATCTTCTACTTTTAGGACCAAAATTAAAATGGGTTGAATGGGCTTTCAATGGCCATAACCTGAGAGAGTGGGTTCAAATCCAAGAGGCAGTTCTTACTACCTGTGTCAGCTTAGGAAACTTATTTAAAGTTCCTTGACCTCAACTTCTCACCTGAAAAAAAAAAAAAAAATGCAGCTCTTACTTCCCTTGTTGTTGACTTGCAGCAAAGATTAAATAAGACAATATATATAAAGTACTTTATACAGTCCCTGACTCATAACTGGCTCTCAACAAACAATAGTTTATTCCCACCCCCATCCCCCTTACCCTGTATGTACTCTACTCACTATGCCTTCCCACCTACTCTCACAGAAATATCGTTCTTCACTCAAAGGCAACTTTTCGCAACTTTTCATTTTCTTCCTTTATCCCTCATGCTCAGTGAACTCTCCCTACATCACTTCTGTTTTCACTTTTAGTGGTAATTAGAGATTTGTGATTTTGAGCCTTGCTGGTTGCCAAGAACTGCATAAATGCTCTCAGATTCTCACTGCAAATCCCCAACACAGGTCATACTTTCCTTAATTTACATAAAAAGAAATCAAGGCTAGGAGTGATTAAACTTGCCAAGCTAACAAGTGAGTGAATCAAAATTCAAACCTTGTGTTTCTAACTCCACAGTCCATATACATCATTGTCTATAAGACTTACTTAGTCCATATTGCCTTTCATGTTATATCTCATTTTAGGTATGTGATCCATATGCCAACTGATAACATACGAGGACAGGCTTGGTTCAGTGTGTACTCTATAGTATGTACCAAATAAATGTTAGCTAATGATTATTACAAATGATAAACCAGTATTAATTAGTTGATGATCATTAAATAATCGTGAATATGCTTATTAACCTTTTCAGGTAAAAGAAAATCCTGAGGCAAAGATGGATTTATCTTGTATTTCTTCAGGAAAGAGGAAGAAATCTTTTTTAAGTTATGGATTAAGCTAGAATCCAGTCCTGTTTATTATAAAGCCAGATGATTGAAAGAAAACTAGGAAGACATGGGTCCATTCTAGATGTATAACAAGACGGCTTCAGTATAACCTTCAATAATGTTTTTAAAGGCAATTGTTAAGGCTTCGATGAAAGATATCAAGGGAAGAAGGGTGAAAACAAGACCATGAGCCATGTATAGATGGTAATCAAGGAGCAGCCCATTTTTATATACTTGCTCATCTCTCTAACCAACATTGAAGGCCCCACCCCATCCTCACTCACCCTATGTTAGAATCCAGCTACATCACACTCTTGAATTAGAGTAACACAAGAGTTATTCTGTAGTGATGGGGATCAGATTCTTTCAACTCTAGTTATAATGAAAGACTTCTTATTATCTATCCATTTCAGCGAAACTACTCTGAGCTGATTTTGTTGTCCGTACTTTGGCAATTTGGCTTCAGATCCTAATTCAAGTAGAGGTTGCTCATTTTTTCCCAGTTTTAAAGACCAATGTCCAACAATGGAGGAAAGCAAGATCTCTGCCTCAGATCTCACAGAGGAACATGACTGGGTCAGTGCCCAGGACTCCTGCCATCTCAATTAAGAAAAGCCCAAAGCAGTGTCCACACCCAAGTGATGAAGGAGTTTGTTACTCTGATAAAAATCTTACCATTGATTTCCTGAGAATGGAAAAGTGAGATATAATGTGTCTGGCAGAGCTACTGATGCTGACTAGTTCTAGGAGGTTATTATTGTTCTGTTTTGTTTCCCCGCAGGAGGAGGTGAATGCATGTTTTGGCTTTAGATCTGGCACCCAGTCCTATCCAAGAAAAGAGCTTCTGACTGCTGCCAGCAGTAGACTTAGTTACTTTTGACTGGATTTTTATTAATCTGGATGGTCATGCATCCACGTTAAAAGTAGAAAGGAGGCTTCCCCAAGCCAGGGCCAGGTGCACTGTGCCCACACAACCACCCTTACTGTAACATATGCTGATGATAGTCTGAAACAGCCTCATTTGGTCCTCTGGGGGTAACATGCAACTTTTTGTAACATGGTCACAATTGGAGTTTCCTAGATGTCTAAATCTCATAGATCCGATAACATTAAAAGCAATTTCTGGCAAGCATGAGATTAAAAACAAGAAAATGAAATCTCAAAAACCTACCATGATCTAACCACCACTATTTCACAAAATAAGACTTTTAAAACAAAAAGGTAGAAAGATCATAATTTCAGAATAAAGGATAGATAGTCTTTAAATTACTAATTTAGTACTACGCCCCTCCCCATCCCCCGCCCCCCAAAATGTTCTGATTATCCTTAGGAAACCACAAACTAGTGCAATATAAAAAACTCAGAGTGGTGCTTCTCATATTCTGGGAAATCCTTAAATATGACTCAATGAGTGATCCTGAAGGAGGATTTCTCATCTACTACCCATATTTAAGGCATACTTTTGGAGTTTTCTTACGAAATTCATACAACTTTAAGTTTGGGTTAATGAAATCCTGAAAATAGCAATAAAATCCTGGAAATAGATTAGTCTCCTATAGGCCGAGACCACAGCCAGCCTCTAGCCATCACACTGTGCCATCTGTGATC
>NW_011888962.1:2036556-2053334 GCF_000151845.1 Pteropus vampyrus
AAGAAAATGAAATCTCAAAAACCTACCATGATCTAACCACCACTATTTCACAAAATAAGACTTTTAAAACAAAAAGGTAGAAAGATCATAATTTCAGAATAAAGGATAGATAGTCTTTAAATTACTAATTTAGTACTACGCCCCTCCCCATCCTCCCCCCCAAAATGTTCTGATTATCCTTAGGAAACCACAAACTAGTGCAATATAAAAAACTCAGAGTGGTGCTTCTCATATTCTGGGAAATCCTTAAATATGACTCAATGAGTGATCCTGAAGGAGGATTTCTCATCTACTATCCATATTTAAGGCATACTTTTGGAGTTTTCTTACGAAATTCATACAACTTTAAGTTTGGGTTAATGAAATCCTGAAAATAGCAATAAAATCCTGGAAATAGATTAGTCTCCTATAGGCCGAGACCACAGCCAGCCTCTAGCCATCACACTGTGCCATCTGTGATCCTTGCAGCCACAGTGCTCACTTCTGCCTGTTAACTCTCTCCTATGGGGCCATGATTAGCCATAGCACTTGGCATTTAATCCCACAGCACTTTGCACCATCTTCCACAATGACAGCTCACAGCACTAATCTGCATTTCATTCCATACATATTTTCTAGATGAGTAGAACTTCCGAGATTCTTCCATACTCAAGGGCAAGAAAATCCCTGGCAAAAACATAAGGCTTAAACATAAATATGGTAGCCTCTGCAATAAGATAAGCAATTTCAAATACCTACATGAACAAAAAGATAATATGAGTATAGAAAATTTTTTAAAATAGTTTTTCAATTATCAAGGCATTTGAAAAGAAAGTCTGGGAACTAAAACCAGGTTTTCCAGGCACTACTACTTCTTATCTTAAATCATTCTTTCTACTATGCTTCCATTTAAGAAATCTTAGTCCTTCTTCCTTTCAAGTCTAGCCTCTCTTCTCAGAAACCTTTCCAACTATCCCAGTCTCTGGTGATTTTTCTTTCCTACAAGCTCCTGTCAGATTTATCCTCTCTTCTCTTCTCCCCCAAAGCAAATATTTAAGTGTATTAGTAGCACAATGAGAACTAAATAATAAAATTTTCCCTTCCTACCTCCATTTCTCTCTACACTAAGCAACTCAATCTCACCTCCTTCTTCATACCAGGAAAATCCTACTCATTTCTCAAGATCTGATCAGCACAGTTGCTTCCTCTTCTTTTACACCTGCCTGGACTCTGTTCTTTCTACTCCAGTTAATACTTCCTCCTCCATGTCCCCATGTAAAATTATTTCATTGAGCAAAAACAGCACCTACATTATTGTAAAATTGTTGAGATTAAAACTCAAATGGGCCACTAACACTGCCTGACATCTTCTTCGGTTGCTCAATCCAGCCCACATGACTAATTAAAACTTCTCTTTTCCCTTCAAACTTCTGAAAAAGTCTTGCTCTTCCTGATGTTTAGCATATGAACTAGTCTCTTAGTTTAAAGAGATGATAGAGACTACCAGATGAGAATTCCCAAATATAAAATATTTCCCTAATTTTAGGTATACAAAACAATACACACTGAACACTTACTATCCTCCAGTCTTCTTGTTACAGTGGAGGCTATGCCTCTTCTTTTATCTAAGATGAATCTCATTGGATCCTATCATTTTTTCATCTTCTCACAAGCCATAGATATTGTACATCCCTTTTTTCTACTCTTGAAAAATCAAACTCTCAACTGGATTCTATCATTTGGCTCTTGCTATGGTCTGAATATTTGTATATTCCTCCCCCCACCCCCACCCCCAAAAATTTATGTTAAAACTCTAACAGCCAGTGTGATGGTAATAGGAGAAGGGACCTTTAAGAGGTGCTTAGGTTATGAGGATGGAGTCTTCATGAATGGGATCAATGCCCTTATGAAAGAGACCCCACAAACTCCCTAGCCCACTTTACCTTATAAGGATATGATGGAAGTCTGTGACCCAAAAGAAAGCCTTTACCAACCTTGCTGGCACCATGATCTTGGACTTCCAGCCTCCAGAACTGTGAGAAATAAATTTCTGTTGTTTATAATCCACTCAGTCTGTGATATTTTGTTGTAACAGCTGGGATAGACTAAGGCTGATCTTAAACATACATAAACCTCTTCCATTTAAAAAAACTTATTTACCTTCATTCAACTATTCATTAGTTTATTCCTACCCAGCTCCTACCGTATCTCTCTTAGACCTTTTACAGATAAACCCTGTAGGATTACCTCTACCTGCTATCACTATTTCCTCATATCCCACAATCCAATCCACTTCTATCTGGCATGGAGTAGCCTCTCCATCACTCTCCCATCACCTTCCACCATGCGTCCTCTCCATAGTGCTGTAAAATTTAACAAATACAATGATAAGATGCCCTGTTAAATTTGAATTTCAGATAAATAACAAATAGTTTTTGAAGATTTTTAGATGCAATATGTGGCATATTTATACTTAAAAAAAATTGTTGTTTATCTGAAATTCAAACTGGTTACCCTGTATTTTATCCAGCAACCCTACTTCTCCCACATAGTACAATGCAACCAACATTGTCTTCTGGTCCTTTGAATTTAAAATGTTTTTCATTGCCATGGACTTTTACAGATGTTGGTTGTATTAGTTTCTTGGGGCTGCTGTAACAAAGACCCACAAACTACTTGGCTTAAAACAATAGAAATTTGCTGTCTCACAATTCTGGAATTAGAAGTCTGAAGTCAAGGTGTTGGCAGGCCTATGCTCTCTCTAGAGCCTCTATAGATCCTTCTTTGTGTCTTCCTTCTGGCAGCCCCAGTTGCTTGTAGCAGCATAACTCCAATCTCTGATTCGGTCTTCTCTCTTTGTGTCTTCTCTCTTCTTATAAGGACACAAGTCATACTAGATTAAGGGCCTACTTCTACTCTAGTATGACCTTATTTTGATTTAATTAATTACACAAACAAAAACTGTATTTCCAAAAAAAAAAAAAAAATCACATTCTGAGGCATTGGGGGTTAGGACTTTAATATATCGTTTCGGGGAACAATAGTCAGCCCATAACACCATCCTTCTGCTAGGAATGTGCTGTTTTCTCCTCTTTCCCTACATACTTCTACTCACTCCTATCCACTCTTTAGATTTCAACTTAATTAACAGTTCTCTGACTTTCCTGACCAAATCCTATTTTCTAATTTTTCACTTTTATAGGACCATATACTTCTCTTCATTGCACTTTTAGAAAGTGAAGAGTCTATGTGAAGAGTCTACACAGATTTGCTTGAAAACTTGATGATGTTTTCCACAGGACTGTGTACTTCATAAAGGCAAAAACCAGGCCTATCTGGCTTATGAATACATCCTTGGCTCTGAGCATAGTGCCTTATACTTACTAGGTGCTTAATGAAGACTTGTCTGTAAATGAAGAAATGACTGGATGAATAATTTTATAGCATGAATGGCTTGAGGGCACAACAATCTTCATATTCATAAAGTTTTATAATATTCTTCAATTTATAGTGTAAAAATGTCCCCAGATATCTCAACTTTTACTTTTCTCTTATAAGCTATGAAAAACAAAGGTAGTGTCAAAGTACCAAAAAGGGTACTTTTTTTTTTTTGAAATGTTCTTAGGATTAAAGTTCTTAGGTACTTAAAAAAACAAAACTAGGCCCAGAACGAAGACACTTTTGAGACTGAATTCAGAAGCAAACTCATTCATTGTTTCCATTCCCCTCTGCTAACTTCTTAGAAGAGGTAAATGCATTTCTATGTCTGAGTCAGTGGAATCTCTTAGCCATATATTTTTTAATGATGCTGAACAAGAGAATTTGCCAAAGTCGGTGTAGAAATAGAGGAGGATTTACTGAAAGTACACTCGCCATTGTGATTCCTCTAGTTTGGATATTACGTTTGCTTTCATTGGCCCTTATGCTCACTGGGAACCTACTTTTGATTGTTATTTGTGTAGCATAGAGCTGAATTGAACTGAAATAGTGTCTTCTAAGAATTTGTATAGCTTGGGTAAATCGATATTAGAAGTAAACTTGCTAATATCTAGATAAATAGAAGATATAATAAATTTTTCCCTAAAATGACTAAAGAAGACTTTAAATATTTCTAATGAAGTCTGACCCTTTCATATACTCCAATGTCATTGATTCCAAGTATGTTCAATAGAGACTTGCTGGATTCATACTATTTGTGATAACGTTATTGCATGCTTAGCAATTTAAAGGCTACGTAGGAAAAACCCCAGTTTTTCCTTCTGCGTTTTTCCTTTACTTTCACACTGCTACCACACTTACAACACTTCTGACACTTGATATGTGGGTTTTCCTGACACCAAGCATTTATGTGACATCAGCTGGGAGTCCTACAATTTAACTCAATTCTGACACTGTCTACCTGGAGATAGCATCAGATCCCACAGGTTAAGGGCTCGAGCCCAAGAGACTGTCCCCCATTTTAGATGTCAATTGCAAGCAGTTGGCCGGCAAGTTACCCACGACTTCTGTCTGATTTGAAACCCACAAATCAGAGGTTCCCACAACTTCTTACTCATATTCAGTTAATTTGCTAGAGTGGCTCACAGAACTTGGGAAAACACTTATGTTCACCAGTTTATTAAAAGATATGATAAAGGATACAGATGAAGAGTGAAATTAAGTAATACACAGGGTGAGGTCTGGAAGGGTCCAGAGCTCAGGAGCTTCTATCCCATTGAGTTGGGTGAGTCACACTCTCCCCTCCCTCCTCCCCCCGCCCCTGCCACTCTCACCCCTCACTGGTGTGGTAGTGTTCTCCATTCTGGAAGTTCCCTGACTTCCTATTATTGGGATTTAATAGAAACTTCTTCATGACAACATGATCAATTGTTAACTATTAACTTCATTTCCAGCCCTTTTCCCCTCTCTAGAGAACTTGGGTGTTGAGGGGCAAGGTTGAAAATTTCAATCTTCTAATTATGGCTTGGTCTTTTTAATGACCAGTCCCAACTCAGGAGTCTACCCAGAGTCACCTCATTAGCACAAAAGATGCTCCCAGTACTCTTATCACTTAGAAATTTACAAGGGTTTTAGAAGCTCTGTTCAGGAACTGGGGGGCAGAGATGAATATATATGTTTACTATTATCTCACAATGAAGAAGTAAATTTTAAGTGGACCCTCTTATGTGAATATCTATATATTGCAGTGATGAGTCAGGGTTTCTTTAAAATGGCCTCATTTGAGGAACACTCTAGGATTTGCTTTCCTTATATAGGTCTTTAAATAATATCCATGTTATAAAACAAATTTTATTGTTTTGTCCATTTTTTCACCTATTGTTACAACTACTTTAGCTCATCTGATTTATATACATTTTCAATAAATTCCAGTAGTAATACAAATTGCTTTAAGGTAGAAAATATAAGTTACTTCAACCCTGTTTTCCCTTTGTGTATAAACAAGGTATATTAACTGCAAAGGCATTTAAAGGTTTTATTAAAACAGATGAAGTAAAAATTATCCAAGCTGCATCAAAGTATAAAGGGAAAAGAGACAAATTTGAAATGAGGTTTGTTTTGAAACCTGATTTCTATATAGAAAACCACTGGGTGAAGGCTGGGCTAGTAATGGTTACTCTCATCTGGGTGTTCTTGGTAACTAGCATAGTCCCTTACAGACAGCCTGGGCCCAATAAATATTTGTTGAACTAATGTGTAAATCAAAGTGCAAATAGAAGCAAATATTAAACTTCCCTGAATTTGAGCCTCTAAGAAAATAAAACCTTTAGTAGACAAATAGGCAATTCTATTTGATAAGCTCTCCTAAAGAAAAATGTTCTTTTCTTTTCAAATATTGTTCTATTCATTCCTACTTTTGAATGAAAATTGGAAGTTACTGGGTTAGAGAATAAAAAGGGTATGACTAACCTCAATGATGTAGATACTCCTGATTAGTTTTATGATGATGCCAAGTTGTGAACTTGCTTTCTTAGATAATATATGCTATTCTAGACAACATAAAAATTTGCAAATGGATGCAGAGCTGAAGTTAGCATCCAGCTTTTGCCTAGGTAGAGGAAAATGGCAACGAGCAACGCGATGAATATTAAACATTTACCAAAGCATTGCAAATCCATTGGGGTCCAGGATACTAACCTTGTTCAGTGTTTTGTCAGCATCACAATACAATGATTCAATTAAATTCAAGTGAAACAGGCATTCTTATTCGTAAACAGCACCACAAGTATGAGTGAAGCTAGATCTTCTTTAGATTGTTGCAAAAGCCAAGATAAAAGCCTACAGCTACCCAGAGAGAACCATCATTTCTCAATTCTTCTCAGAAAGGTCCCTGGGAAAAGTCTTCTCTTAATGCCGACTATTTAGATAATGCAGCAATGAGGACCTCTACATGAAGTATCTGAAGGTTAAATATGTTTAAATACCAGGTAAAAGTGTCTCTTACACAAGACTAACAAACTTGATAACAGGCATGGATTTGCTCTCTTGTGAGATGCAGACAAATGACAAGAAGGCTAAGTGGTTATCTGAGAGCTTCCTCTCACGTAGAAGCAGAATTCATGAGTTATTGAGGCTCAGGAGAGGAAGAGTGGGAACATGTGCTTTGTTAATAACCCTTTCATTTTATTGGGAATGTTGATCGTTAAATGTTATATCATGTTAAAGTAGTTATTTGGAAGCAACATATATAGATCAGGTCATCAAGTTTATGAGTCACAGAGTAAACAAAATAGAAAGTACCCAAGAGTGATTGGGGAAGAACTATATGAGCAGGAGAGTGTGGACTGTACAGTCAAACAGAACCAGAGTAGTGGTTCTACCACTTCTTAGCTGAATGGCCAACAGCTAATTACTGAACTGTCTGAAGTTTCCTTTCTACATCTGTCAAACAGACGTAAAAATATCTACCGTAAAGACTAGTTATGTGGGAGAGCAATGAGATAAATTATGCCTGTTACCTGGAACACGGAACAAGGATCTACCCATCTGAAAAGGAACGCTGATGACAAAGTGAGCATATGTGCAGCTATTGGACTAAATATCTGAATCAGTTCCAGAGAGTGGAAATAGTTGTAAAATGAGCCATTTCAGCAGACTCTCCAGCAAACTGGTTTTCAACTTCTAAAAACTACACTTTGTCACACATTCATGAAATTTGCTAAAACTATTAGTAAGTCATACCCAACTAGCAACTGTGGAGATAAGGAATTAGTAAGAAGGAGCTTTTGTATGTATGCCCTCATCTTTTCCTAGGTCTTTTGTTATCAATAACAAGAACTTCTCTGTATTCTTTTGTCTGTGTTTACATTTATTGGTGTTGAACTGATACCAAATGGAGGGGAACAGCTGATAGGAATGTGGTTTTCCCTCATGTTCTGTCTTCTTCATGTTCACAGACAGACACACACAGACATACAGATACAGACTCACAACCCATTCAGAGACAAATACAGTCATAGATCACACACACACACACATACACCACACCTACCTGTGAGACCGTCTTAATGTAACACATAATCTCATTTAAATTATTAGCAGCTACAAGGATTTCCAAATGATTTCAATAAGAATATCAGATATATTTGATTAAAATATCATAGATCGAATTCCAAAACATATTTATAATTTTTTTTTGAAATACAGATATACTTTTGCTTTTATAAGACATTAGATTGAACTGTTTTATATACAGAAGATGGACTCTAGATTTCATGCAATTTACTTGATTTAAATTTAGTCATTTCTTTTTAAGGTATCAGGACAGTTAACACGAGAATGTTCTGTTTAAAATGGGATGGACACCTGAGAACTCATTTTAATAAAACAATAGACCTATATCTCTATTCTACAGCTGGGTAATATTCTGACTATTGTAGAGGGAAAATACCAATCTTTGATCTAAGATACTCATCTATGATCTAAGACAGCGAAAACATAGCAAGAAAACAAACAAGACGGAGTACTCTCCTTATAAAGGAAGTAGAGGCAATGGAATGAGGAGGAGATGGTAATAATGGAGTGAGCCATGCTGCTGACAAAGTGACTGACTCTCAAGCGAGTCATGCAGACCAGGAAATGGCCCAATGATTGGAGAATGCTACCTCAAACCACAAAGCTTTCATATTTCCACAGTGAGAAAGAATTAAGATATGAGGACAGAACTTGAAAAGACTAGCACAAGTGTTCAAGAAGTAAAAGAGCTTAGTCAACTGCCAGGTATTGTATCTGACCATGACTTTACATTTGATTGCCATTATATGTACACATAGAGAAGAGAATATTTACATTTTGGAGAAAATGTTGTTCTGTTGACATATATGCCATTAAAGATGGCCTGAAAAATTGCTCATTGGCTCCTATTCTATCCTCTCTTAACTCAATAATGATTTCAGTCCATGCAGTGATTATACCCCCAAAACATTGTACATCCCGCCTTGTCCAGTGCATCGCTCTATATAGTTTGCTCTCTCGTGCTATAAGAGGAAATTTACTCCACCTTCCTCAGTTCTTAAGTCATGTTAAAAACACCAGATACAGGAAAGACGGGCAACTGGAAATGAACTTATAGACCAAGTAACAGCTGTGGGTCAAAATCAATATGTTGGGAGGATTAAGTGAGATAATGTCTGTGAAAGTGCTTGTAAACTGGAGCACACTAACAAATGTTCTGATGATGCAGTTGGTGAAACTTCATAAACGCAAATACAAATTCTCCCAACCATGTTACAATAAATCCATTGTATGAGAGAGACCTGGCTGGAGAGCATTTCAATAGAAACCAGGAGTCTAACTTGCTGGAAAGACTTAAGTAATCTGCAATTAAAGTAGGCGGATTGCATCTGGCTATGGTGTTCATTTCTGGGAGCTATATTCTAAGAGCACATGGACAAACAGGACCACAGAAGAGAGTGACCAAGTTAATGAGCAGTTGGAAACACTGTAGTGTGAGGAATGGTTGAAGGAGATAGAAATAAATATCTGTCCTCCAATATTTGAAGAGAACAGAGTTAGAGTTAAATACAAAAGAACAGAACAATATCAGGGTAGAAGTTACATAGAGGCAAATTTCAGCTCAATACAAGGAAAACTTTCTAATCATTAGGACACTGAAAATATATAATATATTTCTCTCTACTTTCCTTCCTTCCTTCCTCCCTCCCTCCCTCCCTCCCTCCCTTCCTTCCTTCCTTTCTTTTATCCTTTTAATTACTACACCAACCTTTTTAAAGAAGCTTCTGAATGGCTATGACACATACTTTCTCCACATAGTTGCCGCGCCCTGCAGCATGTGTCCCTACCTGCTGGCCGTGGTGGATTGGAACAGGAATTGGTGCTTGACCCAAAGGCTCTAGCCAGTAAGGGGGTTGAGCCTAAGATACCATTCTATGGGGGGTCTTCTATTTGGGATAATGGTTAATAAAGCCAATCAGATCCTCTCTCTTTGAATGTTTGATTTTTATAGGTACCTTGAAAGAATCTTCTAGCTTAATCGCAGAAAAAGTAAAAGCAGTGAGAGGGAGAGCAGAAGAGAAAGATAAAAAGTAAGAGAAAACCTGAAGTTACAGGAGACTAGGTAAAGATAAAAAGTCAGGATCAATGACCCCGAGCAAACATTCATCAACTACTGGTTTAATCTTTTATGTAGATGACAAGTTAGTGGTCTCTAGAGCAGGGCTGTGCCCTGGCTAATATTCAAGTGTTCATTGAGGAGCCTGACTGTGATGTTGGCCATATTGTCCATGGTTCAGCTAAGACCTTTCTCTTTTTCCTGCTCTCCCCATGTTCGTACATTCAGTCTGCAGTCACAGAGGTAACATGAACAGGTTTCAGGGCAGCTTTCAACTTCAAGTAGCTTAACACTATTATAACATAGACAATATAGACAAGGAAAAATTGTTGCTATTTGTCATATGTGTCTGTACAGTCTTTATACATTGTGTGTATGAGCTGCTTCACACAAAGAAACTCGCATGTACACACACACACATGCATATACAAAGGGGTCACATAATGCATACAGTCTAAAAATCTGAAAATTTTACTCAAGTTAATCTCTCTGAACCTTGACATTTACCTTTTGAAATAATTGTATAGTATTTTCTTACATTACTGTATCACAATATATATTTTAAAATCTCTTTTTTGAATTTTAGGCTGTTTCTCATTTTTTTTTTACTATTATAAGAAGCACTGTGTTGAATGTTCTTATAGCTCAGCTTGTATAGCCATTGACTTTTTTTCTAGGATAAATTTCTAGACGTTCATATAGAATATATGAGCATGTTTAAGATTTTGGATTCAATTGCCAAATTGCTCTCTAAAAGATTTTATTAATTTCCATTTCCAATTGTGATGTTCTTTGAACTAGAGAATCTCCATCACTAAAAAAGGGACTGAGTTATTATTATCTTTTACAGAAATTTTGAAAAATTTTTCTGAATTTGCATGAGAGTTGATGTAATATCTAAGTACTAAATGTGATAGCACAAAATGTCACATAACTAAAAATATAATTTGAAATCTTCTTTGAGTTTATATCTGTTTGTTTAAGCAATGTTCTTAGAGGTACTGAACTTCAGCCTTGATATTCCAGAATCCCCTCATCAATCCTTAAGTTTTCAACACTGTAATCATCTGAGAGTAGGATTCAGGTTAGATTGCATATGTGTCTAAAGATGCCAGGGAAAGTCTCATAGGGACAATTCAATTATAGAACAAATCATCATAACGGAAGACCCAGCACAGATTCTTACTGACCCAAATAAATTGCTAATGATAGTTATGAACAATCATAAAATTTATATCCAGTATCATTCATGTATCACAGTAGGTGATCAGTAAGCACGCGTTGAATAAATAAATTGGTATTATTACTTGAGATGTGGTAACTCGTGTACATATAATGATATTTTTTTGCAAGTAAAGGAATTCTCTATTATATAAGATGAGATAAGACGTATTTTATTACATTCCGCGAAAGCTAAGGTGATTGTTTAGCTATATGAGCAAGTTTGAAAGACACTGATTTAACTATTTACTAATAGGAAAACAAAAGTTGTCCTTCCCGGTTTTTTTTTTTTTTTAGGAGATAATGAATGGTTTAGATTTAAAAGAAGAAAGTAAGGAACCAACTTTTGAAGAGATAAAAGTAGACAGATAAAAAAAACTGTAGTCTCAAGGAGATAAAACTCAAAAGAGATCTTTTTCTCATGCAGGAGCTATGACATCAATGAACACATATAGGTAAGAAATAGTCACTCTTTGTCTCTTAAAAGCAAATTAATTGACTTTTAGTTCTAGATTTAAAAAAAAAAAAAAATCCTAGACAAAATACTTGAAACAATGGTTTTTAAGACACTGGACACCAGGCAGCACAGGACGGTGATCCCTGAGAGATGGGAAACAGGCAGGATGAGCCCCGCACAATATCGTGAGAGAATTTCCAGGTACCAGTGAAGCCAGGAGCCCTTATGCTGAAGAGATTCTGCAGAGAGTCCAGGGAGAACACAGTGGAGTGAGTCGTAGAACAGAGTACCAGACAGGAGATAGCTGAATCGAGAGACAACCTTGCAAATCTGCAGAGGGCCCCACTCATGTATTCAGCAGAGTAACGACAAGCGTCAAGTCTGGAGAAAGAATCATCCAAAGGATTAGAAGGAACAACAAATGATGCTTGAAAAATTAGATATCCATATGCGAAAAATAAAATAAACTTGGATAACTACCTCTCACCATATAAACGTTTCATTCAAATTTGGATCACGGACCTAATTTTAAAGCCTAATTGTGTAACTTCTAGAAGAAAATGAGAGAAAACCTTTGTGACCTTGGGTTAGACAAAGATTTGTAAGATATCATACCAAAAATGAAAACCATAAAAGAAAAAATAACAATTTGGACTTCTTCGAACTACTACTCTTTAAAAAGATTCTGATATGAGATTGAAAACACAAGCCATAAACTGGAAGACAGTATTTACAAATCAGATATCTGATAAAAGATTTTGCACCTACAAGAGCTTCTATAGCAGCAGTCCCCAACATTTTTGGCACCAGAGACAGGTTCTCCTATGATCTGAGGTGGAGCTGAGGCAGTGATGTTAGCGCTGGGGAGCAGTTGCAAATACACAATGAAGCTTCGCTCACTTGCCGACTGCTCACCTCCTGTTGTGAGGCTCAGTTCCTAACAGGCCACAGACCAACACCGGTCTGTGGCCCAGGAGTTGGAGACCCCTGTTCTATAGTGTCTAGTTAAGAGTATAGTTTTTGGAGGTGGACTACCTATCATTACTAATTGCTGTATGACACCTCACAGTTTTCTAATCTGCTAAAAGGAAATTTAGAATACCTATTTCAAAGTTATGAGGATTAAATGCATTAATTGACATAGGGCTCACAGACTAATACCTAGTCGGGGAGGGCAGAGAGAGTGAGAGTGAGAGAGAGAGAGAGAGAGAGAGAGAGAGAGAGAGAGAGAGAGAGAGAGAGAAGGAAGGAAGGAGGGAAAGAGGGGAAGAGAGAAAGAGAGAGAAAACCAGTAATTGTTTTATCTCTATGATATTGGAATGATTATAATTATAACCACCTCTGGTGGTCGCTGTGCTTTTTTCAACATTGGCCTGGGAATTAGTTTTTCTCAAAATGTAAGTGAGAAAGTCTATTATATTGATACATAGGACAAAAATATATATATATCTGCATCCAAGAAGCACCATTTTGTCTTACAAGAGTGAAAGAAAAAAATGGGTCAAGAATTCTATTTTCTGCTATGACCACTTTCTTTTCTGGGTGGCTGAGAAATTACATAATGCCTTTCTAATAAAAACATGAATCAAACATCTGACTCCAAATGCAGTTTAATCCAGAGTGTAAGAGAGCTAATCTTGGTCACAGATGACAGATGTGTCAGGAAATGAATCCTAAAGAGGAAAGCAAAACATAATTCTAAGAGTTGACCAAAAGACATCGTTATCTATTCCAACAAACAACCAACCAACAACAACAAAAAATAACTCCAGAAAACATATGCCAAATTAAATGTGAAACTGATCTACTTCTTAATCAATTAACTTTCCTATTAACAAGAGATTATGGAATTTTTAATGGCTTCTGTGATTCTTGATTGTAGAAGTGACACACAGATTCACAATGCTTCAGGCTTCTCCAACACTGAAGCTGCCAAGGACCGGTGTCTGGCAGCACACTACTCACTGTGTCCTGGGTCCACCTCTTACTTCCACCTCCAAGGACCCTTTCAATTGAACAGCAACTTCACACAATAATAATCTTGGAAGGACTATCACCAATTGTCTCTGTAGTTAGTACGTTTGTAATAGAACTAACACATTCTTTTTGAGGAGCAGAGCTAGATGTTGGATGTAAAACAAGAAGAGAAGTTTAAAACAGAAGTAATAGAAGTCTTTGTCACTTCCGGACTCAATTTGGGGAAAGCATTAGATTGCTTTGAAAAAGATATATTTTCATATGCAACTGACAGATATTCAGTGTGGCTACGGAATTTCAGAATGAGGCGCTCTGTGTAAAGACTGCTCCATACACTCCTGCACTGGAAGGCAATTCTCACCTTTTTTTTCCCCGAGCTCTTCTTCAAAAATCCTCCTTTCTTATGAGTTAGACCTGATAAATCCCTTCAAAATAGAAATGGGAACACTTTCGGGGACAGAATTTGTGAATCTCTTGTTTATCTTGGAAAACTGGTTTTGAGATTTCTGAACAGATACAAACTAGCCCTGCCCCTCTTTGGGGCCATTCCATACTATGCTCTTGAAAGCATTTACAACAGTTTGCAGACAGGGATGGTGAGCTTTATAGCTTAGACATGCAAAGAAGCACTCTCCTCCAGCATATAAAATGTCTAGACACAAACGGATGATCTCAGTCATGAACAGGAACCTGGTTCTGCTAGGAAGTTGTTTTTCAGCAGAGACTGTTCTTCGGATGACAAAAATCCTAAGCCAAGACTAGCAGTATGAATAGCAAGCCAATCACATTCTTTCAGCTTGGATCTGGCAAGCTTTGTACGGCTATACTCACTTAAAACTGAACCATACCAAATGTTTCTCATTTATTCATTAAAAAAAAAAAAAAACTTATTAAGCACCTACTAAGTGCCAAGTATCATTATACAACAATGAATAACACAATGCCAACTTCCAAGGAGCTCATGATCTATTCTGAGGATGTTAAGGAGAGAGAGAGGAGGGAGAGGGGGGAGAGGGGAGAGGGGAGGGGGAGGAGGGAGAGGGGAGAGGTGAAAGGGAGAGATCCCAAGAAATTGAGAGAGGAGAGAGAAGAGAGGGAGAGATCCCAAGAGATTGGGTCTTCAAGATGGAAAAGTAAGATTTGCTCTCCTCTGTCCATTCTCTGAGAAATGCTCGGGATACTGAAAAGAGAGAAGGGCAATGTCAGGCCTCTTTGAAAATTTGCATGGTGACCAGTTCCTGTAGAACCTTTCTACTTTCTTTGCATAAATATATACAGAAGCCTGTCCACTTTTAAGTGTCCAGCCTCTTCTTGTTTGGGTGTGAAGACTGAAGTCAGCATCCTAGTGTCTCTGGTATTTCAAATTGGCAGAGATGGCCAGGGAAACCACCACAAAGATTTCATAGTTGCATGACTATTGCTGATGGAGTGACTCATTTGCCTCAGAATGCAATGAGAACTATGAGGTCAACTTCAGAGCAAGCAACAGCAGTAAGCTAGAGAACCAATATGTGGGAGATGAATTCTTCAAAGATAAGAATAAATCTTTCCAGTCAAACATGGTAAAAGAGGACTAAAGCTAGGGAAAATATATTGGACTTATACCACGAATTTATAAACAGAACCAACTCAGCAGGTATGGACAAGCTCATATTGACTTTAAGAGCTTGAATAAACATTTTTTTTTTTTGCTATGAATATAAAAAAAGTTTATAGAAAAGCAGCAAACAGAGGTTATAAAAGAAATTGAATGAGTTCATGGAGAAATTTTGATTTTCTCTATAATACCCTAAATGCTATTTTTTTCTGCCATTCTAACAGTTGAAATATCTATTAACCAGCTCTATAAGCTTTATCAGTCTCATTGCTAAGTTGTATCCTTCAGGTATTTTACCCTCTAATTCTCCTGAATCATCAAAACAAATGTTCAATGTCACTTTGGGGTCAATTTGATTTTATTGACTCCTAGATGACTCTACACATTATGAAAAATTGAGACAGTATTTGACAGAAAACTAGACTAGGAGGACTCTTGAGGTTCTCCAATTTCATTTTTGAGACACTTATTTAATTGATGAATTACAATTTTTAGATAACCAAGATACAGAAAGGTTTTATGATGATTTCAAAGTCAAATAAGGGAAAATAATGTTTCCCGAGTTGCTAGACTGTGGGCAGCAAGCTAAGAACACAAAGAACAGCAACCTTTGAAAAATTAATGTTAATGGCCTCTATTATTTGTAGTGCACCTTCCCTAACCCCGCCTTGGTGTAGGTTCTTCATACCTACTAAACAACATTACCAAGCAAGGACAGAAAATTGCTGATTGCATGCTCCACCCTCTAGAAGATAGATTTCATGTAGGCAGAGATCCTGATTGTTTTGTTCACAGTCATATCCCCAGTATCTGAATCAATGCATATCACATAATATGTACACAATAAATATGTGTTAATGCATTAAATAAATTAAATGGGTGTTTTATCTGCATAGGGATATTATGATTCAATTTGTCAGAGAAATACCCAGGAGCTTCACTTCTCTCTAATCAATGCCTCTTTAGTATTTAAAAACTGTTTCAAGCTGCTTTGACACAGGATTTTTCGGATAATTTACACCCTGTTTTTCTCATGGTCAAATGCACATAGGATTTTATAACCAAATTCAGTATGAGAAATAGTGAAGCCTGAACTAAAAACACTCCTTAGGAATTTTAGATTGACTTTAGCAGGTCACAAAATGCTGTGAAGTCAGAAGCAAAATCAGAGAAGAGGTCTTCAACAAGTCTAAGGTAGAAGTAGACTCAGAATCAAAATTGTGTCAGGATGGGAGGTGAGAATAAAGCTGGGATACCTGTTGATTGAAGCCCTAGCTTATTTGAGTTCAGGAGGAGAGAGGGCCTCTGGCTACTCAGTCCTGGGAGTAGAAAAGGACAGCAGAAACCAGATACTGGTTTCTGGAGCTAAGGAGATCCAGGTAAAATAATTACCCAGTAGAAACTGATGTGAACTAACTGTGATTATAAGTTGAGCCTTTATTTTCCATGGTGATTGAGGCTTGGGGAAAAAAATGGTCATGTACGAATTTCAAGTTTTCTATTAGAAATAAACTGCTTTAAAAATAATATATTCCACCAAAGTAGATAATTTTATAGAATAAGATAAACATTAAACACACATACACACACACGTGAAACCTCTAAATTCTACAAGGTGACTGTATCTTTCCTTACTAGTTTATGGCTATTGCTAAAAGTGATCACTTAAACCAAAATTAACTTGGAGATAGAAGACTCCATCTGTTGAATAATCACTTTGGGGACTTCCAACTAAGAATTTCTGATACATTAGCTAAGCTGCCATCTCATTTACTCCCTGTATGAAATCTTTCCTCTTCTAAACCAGGCAAGACTTCTATTGAGCTATATCTGTTCAAATCCAACTCTAAACCCTCTTTCTAAAACTTTGAGGCAGAACATTAAAGAAAAGGGGAATAGATAAGAAATACGTAAAATCTGTTGTATATATCTATGGTAATTCTCCTAATTAGGGAATACCTTTTCAATTGAAAAAAAAA
>NW_011888962.1:2054429-2056273 GCF_000151845.1 Pteropus vampyrus
CCTATTACTTTATATTTCAGGAAATTACGTGAAATGATTTCCAAGTCAATGATAGAAGTAATAAGATTCAAACAACCTTCATGGTCCCAATCACTTTTTCTTTGTCCATACTCACCAGCTTAATTCTCTTGATGATCAACTCCTCTTTTTCTCTTATTTTTTCTTTGGACTCAATTCAGTCCAATTCACAATTATTTATTATGCCCTTACTATGTTTAAGACACATTAGAAGGATTTCAAATGTTAAGAAAGCATGGCCCTTCCCCTGAAATTAGAGACTCTTTTTAATAGAAGATTCATTAAGATAGTAGAAGTGGAAATGGAAAGGAGGCTTGCAAAAGACTTTGAGAAGTTGAGAAGGTGGAACTTAGATGAGGTCCTTAAGAATGGGGCTAATAATACCTACTTGTTCATGAGCCTGGGGCGAGATTACAAATGGAAGCCCAAATGTCATATACCTCAATATATAAAAGTTAATAAATTATACTCTCAAATAGTGATTTAATGTGTTCTATTCTCTTACTTTGACAAATTTATCTTTAAATGACAAAATTGAAAAATACAAAATTATGTTTTTATCTGACTGAAAGTCAGTAAAATAAAAAAATTGAATTTATTTATTATTATATATATCTGAGTATGCTGTCAATAGATTATCATGTTTGGAATTAGTAATACAGTAAAAATATGTATAATTAATAAACTAGTATAAATTTATTCAATAAATTTATTTTTCTTGTCATTATTTCAACAAGATCATTAATTATGTTGCTTGATCAAGATTTTTTATGTAATTTGTGTTTTATTGACAACAATGATTTAAAGGATTAAAAATATAAACATATACATAGTTTCCAAAATTTGAAGATATTTTTATCAAAACTGCATCTGGAAGCAACCATAAATAAGTAAAAGTACTTTTCAGATATAGTTTCAAAAATAATGTGTTTTTTTAAATATTCAAAATTATAAAGAATTATTATTAATGAACATCAAAATTTTAAATTATGATTATTTTAATAAAGCTAAGGATTTTTATTTAATTTTGAAAATGATGTAATTTATTCCTATATTTTTATACAAATAAGACTATTTTAATTTTAGTGATCAACTTCCATCTAGTTGCTAATACAAAGAATTGGCTTCACTATGTTATAGCTTAGACCTATAAGTATTCTCATTTAAAAGTAATATGAATTATTTAATATTACTAAATGTTCTTTATTCTCAGTGTACAATTGTGATAAATAATGTGATAACTTAAGAGACCTCTTGAACCATGAATTATAAATGATAAGAAGCAAAACGTAGTAATTGCTCTGTACTACTAGAAAACAATAGTTGGCTATGTTAGAATTTATTGCATTCATGGTATGTGAGAAAAAGGTTCTGTTAAATTAAAATAATTTGTGTTTTTCATTCTTAAGAGCTTCTACTCCTCAAACCTACCCATACTCCAAAGAAGTGTCCATATTCAACATAGTAGTGGCACAATACGCCGTTTTTGTGGCTTTGGAATAGTCACTTTTTCTTTCAAGGAAAAAAGACAAGAGATGTGGAGAAGCATTTCTTTGGGCCACAAAAACATTTGTACAGGTGCCGGGCTCCAGACCACAAATGAGAGAGATGCCTATAAGTTTTCAAATAATTCTTAACATGGATTTATGACATGCAAATATCTCAAAAGCCTAAGGGCTCAAGGCAGAACTAACTTTAATCCAAGTCCAAGGGCATTACCATCCAACATCTATTACACTGTCTCATATATAGCACAGTATTATTAATGTTGTAGTTGTTACACTAATTATTCATGTGTAGTGTGAGAAATATATAAAGGAGTAAAG
>NW_011888962.1:2058123-2069068 GCF_000151845.1 Pteropus vampyrus
CACAATGTAAATAAATATATACTTTACTGTTAAAATGTACAGCTGAAACTTACTGGATTTCATTAACGAATGTCACTATGAAAAGAAAAAAAAGAAGAAAAAATCAAGAAAACACTTTTAAAATTAAAGAAGATTTGAAATTAAATATCGATATGGCATATCATGTTCCAGGTACATTAATATATGGCTAGCCAAAGTGTAAATCGGTATGACTCAATTATGGGAAATTTGCCTATATCTATATAAACTTCAACTACATATAACCTACAGCAATTCCTCTTTCAGAAATTTATCCTATAAATATAATCCTACAAATTTGAAATGACATAATGTATAAGTTATTCTTTGCAGCATTATTCTCAACAGAAAACGATTAGAAACAACACATACAAAGAGTACACACACACATAGCCATAACATGGAATTCTATATAGTTTTCAAAATGAGCGAGGAAGCTCTTTATATACTAATATGGAATGATCTTCAAGATACATTGTGAATTGAAAAAATTAAGGTGTGGAATGACTTGTAAATTATGCTATCATTCAAGTGAAAACAAATGAAAGAAGGCATGTACTTGGGTACATGGGTGTGCTATATCTATTCTTGTAAATCTTAGAAAGAACACATAAAGCAACTAATGACATGAGTTTCCTCTAGAGAGAGGACCAGGGTTAGAGCTAAAAAATAAATAAATATGAGTTAGAAAATTTGGAAACCATATTAAAACTCTCAAATGCGTTTATATGCTATTCAGGTCTAGTAAGCATTCATTTACTAAAGAAAATACAATTATAGCGGCCTGAATAATTTATTGTGGATTAAGGAAAAATCTATAGGTTAGAAAAAAGTTTATTATACCAGCCCTACTCAATAGAACTTTCTGTGATGACCAAAATATTTTGTAATTCAACACTGACTACTATGATAGCCACAAACTTGTTCTAACTATAGCTATTAAGCAGTTGAAATGTGGCTACTGTAACTAAGAAATTGAATTTTTTATCTTAAGTCATTTAAATTTAAAGAGCTACATGTTACTAGTGGCTACCATATTGGACAACAGAGCTTCAAACTAAAATAAAAACATAAGCTCTAAGCATCAAAATGCTGAGCTCTGAGGTTGAAAGATGACATTAACATACATAATTTACATTCTCTCTGTGCTAAGCCAGCACTTTGTGTACAAAAGCCCAGTCTTCAGCTTCGTTGTTTTGTTTCTGTTTCTCAAACTCCTCTAATCCATAGCTAGACCTCATCTGGGCCACACAACGTTTGCAGAAATTAGAAAAAGGCAGATGGCTTGGCCAATGGTTACTTGGTATGAGATGCGAGGCACACAGATCCCTTCTCTGAGCAGTCACAGCTTCCTGCCGTGGCACAAAGCTGTTGAGTAGAGCAGGGATGCCCTTGTAGGACTGTGCTGTGAAACACCCATCCAGTTTTACATAGTCATACATAGTGGAAGACATAATCTTCCCTCAAAACTGAGACAAGGACTAACTACTTAACCACAGCAGACCCATAAGATCGAATCCCTCTACTCAGCCCCTTTAAACTTCCATGGAACCTGTCTCCAGGACCAGAACTTTCTCTCTTTATTCCTTCCACAATAATTCTATTGGCTGGAAGCACAGTAATGCCTGCCTCAGGATAATGGTGTGATGGTTAAACAAGGTAATTCATGTATGACACTGGGCTTTTAACTAGCCTACAGTGGGTGCACAGTAAATCTCCATTTTTCTTCCCACATGGACATGGCAGTTATGTATGTTAAAAGGAAACTAAACTTATAAATTTGTCAGTTGTCACCAGGATGTTGGATGAAATATATACAAATCCTTAATGAAAATACATGGAAAGTAGGGCCTGAGAATAACTAGTAAGCTTGTGTATGTGTACAGATATGTAAATTTGGCAGGGATTGTGTGTTAACTGAATTTGACCATGACACTCATTACAACACCATCTCATGACTTCTTTTTATTTTACTCAGTAACATCAAAAAATTTCCATTGACCCACGTGGTGAATTTTCCTGACCTTTGTGCCACATTCAAACTAGTTCTATTTTAAAGATGAGGAAATTGAGGCTTAAATATTTTAACTGATTACCCAAACTTACACAACTTGAGAAAGTTTTCTTTTGACCAAACTCAGTTGTCTAAATACAATATGTCAGTAATAACATATTTGTCTGACACAATTACTACTGACCCAACATAAAATATGAATTAGGAAGAAAGTTTGTATATAACTTGATCACTCACCAAACTCACCTCATTAGAATTTATTCTGAGACAGACAAAACTTCACCTTTACAGACCTCCTGAACTCAGAGTATAAGAGGTCATGAAACCCACGCTCCACAATTTACACATGAGTGGTAGTGATTCATCCAGACTGAGTCATCATTTCCCTTCCTGGATCATCTAATGATCAATTTCACACACGAAAAATAACTGGGCAAGCTGCAGTTAAGAATTATTTCTCTATAGGAGAAAAAAGAGATAACAAGTTTCTTAAGGGATGGATCTTTGGACCTTGGACTCATTTGCAAGGAAGGAAAGGTATATTTTTCTACCTAATCCTTTACTACCCAACACGCCAAATAAAGCCACAAACACAGCATACCCACTATTTGGTAATACATATATAAATTCTTATTTTAATTTCTTTTGACTCAAATGAAGAAACTAAGAGGGTGTCTGATCTATTTCACGTCCCAAATTAAATATAACCAATTTGAAAATTAATCAACACAGTGTTTATAAATAAAATAAGACTCAATTGAGCTGGTAACACTTCCTCCCTGTCTCCCACACTCTGAAGTGTTGCAAGCTAACCTTTAGGCCTAAAAATAGGGCAGCCTTGCTGAGTCACTAATAAATTTTAGCCTTACATCTCACAAGAAGATAAAATGCTCTACAACAATACTTAAAAACTTGTCTTCCTGAGCCCACACTCTTGTCATGAAACCAGACCCAAATTCCATGATGGTTCCAGAAAACTATTCCTGGCATATTAGACCACTGTCAGTGACTTAAAGGTACCCGCTCACATTGGAAGAAAGAGGGGACTTTCCTCCTTACAGAAGGAGAAATGAGGTTATCTACCCTAGCTCCATCAGTCCCTAGATTCCCTTTATTCATGATTTATTATGAGAAGAATCTTCACTCTTATGATTACTCAGAGATTCAGACAGACTCACTAAGTCTGGAAAGGACTCAGAGGTCACAAACCCAGGTTCTTCATTGTACACCTAAAAAGAATAACAAACATGACACTATCAGAAACAATCTCATATGTAACTAGTAAAGACTTTTTTTAAACCCAGAGTTCCACATGTCTTTACCTATAATTTCTCAGCAGTATGGAAAAATGAAATACAATGGATAATATAAAATGGCCTTTTAGTCATCCATTCATTCCTCCATTTATTAAATATTCAACAGCGATTTGCGTAAGCCTCTATACTAGGTGCTCAGTATACGACAAGGAATAAAATTGACATGGCTTCTGCCTTCTCAAGATTTAGTTTAGTGGGTTACACAGACAATAAGAAAGGCAATTACAATAGTGCGATACTTATCTATGAGACAGGCATAGGAGTGTTACAGGAGAATATGGGCAGAGAAATTGGTAAAGAGGGAGAGGTAAAAGATTCTTAATTTGGATTTGGACATCAAGGAAGGCTTTCTGGAGGAAATAAAACCAAAGCTATGACTTGAATGATGAGTTAAGAGTTAACTTGGAAATGAGGGTGAAGGTAAAAAGGAAGAGTATCCCAAGCAAATCCAAAGACCCAGAAATAAGTGAAATAAAGCAGGTTGAATGAACCAAAAGCCATTCAGTCTAGCAGGAGCCCGGATGGGCCAGGACAGTATGGTGAGCCCTAAGGTTGGAGAAGCAAGCAAAGATCAAATCATAAGATGCAATTATAATAAGCTGCATTAAGGAGTTTGGACTTTTGTCTAAGAGCTTTGGAACCAAATAAAGAATTTTAGCATCTGAAAAAGATTACTGAGGTTACATTATGTGTGGGAGAAATAATAGGAAGAAAAACATAAGGCAAGGACACCATTTATGGAAGAGCTGCTCAGGAATCCAGGAAAACAATGTGGTAGTCTGAACTAAGAACAGTGGATGCTTTCAGAAATATTTATGAAGTTGAATGAACAGAATTGTGATATTATCAGAGCAAACAAGAATGTACTCAAGGGCTTATCCCCCTCTATGTACCCCTTGCCCCACAGCCCATAAATCTGAGAGATTCTAGAACAAGCCAGCAATAAAGCTCCCAGAGTAAACCACCTAACCTCCAGTACTGCCAGGCTAAAGTCTTCTGGATTTATAGGATGAAGACTGACAAAAGCCTCCCTCTCTCACTCACATTCATCCTATAGATATTTATTGAAGGTCTGCTATATTTCAAGCATTAGTTCAGGCCCTGGGAATAGAAATTAAAAGGACACAGTACCCACACTTGAAGATTTCTATATTGTAAAGGAGACAGATATGTAAAGAGATCATTATAAAATAATGTCATAAGTGAACTGATAGTGACTCTGACTGAGTATACAGAAGCACATAATCCAACAAGGAAATCATTAGTCTTTGTGGGTGGCTTCATAAAAGGTTTCCAGGGCTGATTCAGGAAAAGTAAGCAGGAATATGTACAAGAGAAGAAGAGGGAAGGATGGCATCAGTGAAGGATGATTACTAGAATTAGTGGGGTGATCACACTATAAAGTATATAAATGTGGACTCACAATGTTGTACACCTGAAACATAACCAATTTAAAATTGTATACCAACTATACTTAAATAAAAAATAAATTCGAAATAAATTTAAAAATAAATTAATAAAGGCATGGAGCGTAGGGTAGCGTGCTGTCTGGGTGAGGAATATAAGCAATACTATGCAACTGAAACATGAAGTGAAAGACAAAATGTTACAAGATAAAGCTCAAGAGAAGTTCAATAGGGAAGGCCTGGTGGACCGTGTTAAGAAACTTGGATTTTATCCACTGGAAAATGGAGAGTGACTGAAAATAGCAAAGCAGAAGAATAGAATCAGATTTATGTTTCAGATACTGATACTGTGGTATATGAGGGGCCATATCTGAAAGCAAGTATGCAGGTTAGGAGGCTTTTGAAGTAAAAGAGAAACGATTAAAGTCTGAGCAGGGATGGTAATAAGAAGAAGAACAAAATAAATGAGAGAACTTTTAGGAGAAAATATTGACAGAATTTTGCAATAGGTTGAAATTGGTAAGGGAGGAGGAGAAGAAGGGCAATGAATTTCTATCTTGAGGGAATGAGTATGTTCTACAATTGAAACAGAGAATACTGAAGATGAGTTCATTTTGTAAATTAAGTTAGAAGTATCTAGGTAATATATAAATGAAGATCTAGCATGGTGATAAATATATATGTGAGTCCAGGTCATCAAGGTGACATAAAATTTGGAGCTGTCAGTATATGGGTGGCAATAAAAACCTTAAGAACAAATAAAAGTATCTGTTTGCTTATTGTCTGATTGATCAAACACATATTAAATACTTTGTATGCCTATGTGAACATTACATAGAATGAGAAGAACTGGGACAAAAACAGAACGCTGACAGCTAAGAAGACTAACATTTAAGAGGTGAAAGGAGGCAAAAGGATTCTACGAATAGAGGAGAAACTATGCATTTCAAGGAGAATTAAGAGTGTGGGTATTACAGGAGTCAAGATCAATAACTCCAGTAATATAAGGACTAAAATAATCTTTGATTTGACACTATAAGATTCTTAGGTGATACTAGTGAGAACAATGTCACTAGAGCAGTCACTGACAGAAATGGGTCACATAAGTCAGTATGTGTGTACACAAATAGTCAACTATCTTAGAGCTTCCAGATGTTGGTCCTTGTTCCCCTACAACTGGGAAAGTAAATCAGGTCAAATGCAATAGTTATAAAATGCCTTTTGCAAAAAGATATGTGTTTAAACTATAGGATCTTTCCTTAAAACTCAGAGATTCTGATTGTTGGGATGCATAATCTTTCCAGATTTGTCCTGCTGCAAACCTAAGTAGCCCTATTATTGAATCTAGTTGATGCATGAGGAAGAATTAGAAAAGTAAGTTCGGATGTTGAGTGAATCTACAGTATTCAGTGCCTGTACTTTTAATATTAAGTGGGAAGAGTATGGACACCAGCCCTATCTCAACAATTTTATCTAAATCGATTTAGTTCTCATATTTGGAGAGTGAGAGTTCAGATAATAAATGATATTATGTCTTTAAATGCTTCCTTCTATAATGCAGGAGATTAACTGAATAATTTTATTTTTCCTTTGAAGCCAGTCAAAGCAAAATCATTCTCTGAAGTAATATTTAGAAACGAAGACTCTTTTACAACATGGAAAGAGTACTGAACCAGGAGTTAAAAGCACAAGTACTCTGGCCAACACTAACCTGCTTGGGGGTAGTAGGTAACCCATTTAACCCTCTGGATCTTAGATTCATCATCTGTAAAATATGGTTGGACTAGTGACCTCACAGAGCCCTTCCAACCATTAACCTGTATGATTACAAACATGGAAATACACTAGTCCTTGCTATGACTATTAGTATACAAATCTATTATACTTTAGGATATCCCAAAGACTCTAGGAAGTCATGTTGCCTACCCCCTACATTGGAAAGGCCTGTATTCCTCCCAAATAGGAAAGCAAAGTGAGAGGTGAAACTTTAGTTTTCTTGCAAGATGAGAAAACTCATTTCTAAATCTGAGGAATGCATGTCAGTCTCGTAATAAATACCTTCCTAGGAAGTGACTTCATTCAAGAAAATTAAAGATCCTTAGAAGAGCACAAAACCTTTATCAAAATTTTGCTCTTAAACACCTACCAAGTTGCTATTGTATTGTTTGAAATGCCTATCTCATTAAATTACAAACCTTGTACTTGACCTGAGAGAGATTTTATGAGTGGAATTGCAATGTTCTGACAGCCCTTGGGAAGGAGACCTCAGAGTTTCAAATAATTAAAGCATTTACATTTCAGAAGCAGGAAATAGAATGAAAGACTTTCAAACATATCTTGTTTTTGCAGGCTTATCAGAAAGTTGACACAAAGTAATGGAAGAACAAAACAGATAATTATGTAGAAACACTTAGACATGAAATTTTAAAAACTTAATCATCCCTTGCCTGAAAATTTTATTTTGAATTTTCATTTTAATTTAAAAATAACATAGGTACATTTTAAAATATTAAAAAGCAGAAAAAGGAGGGCCCTTTTTTTTTTTTACCTTCTCTTTCCTATTTTCAAATAAATTACATGAAGAAATAGAAGAGGAAAGAAAAAAAGATTCTTGTTCACTTGAAAAACATACTAAGGATGCATATAATAACAGACAGATATCACTTATGGAACACATGTTTTGTGCCTGCAACTAGAAAAACCCAATCATAACCCTTTTTACGTACAACCTAAGATAGTCCTAATATCAAATCAACTTAGTACAAAACTACCTTACGGCTTCAGTGACTCCCCAAAATGTGGATATTTGTCAAGTGTTATAGGGAGATCTACATATCAGAAAGGAAAGAGAAGGAAGAGTAACTGTTAATATGAATTATTTAAATCATGACAAAATGGATCACCTTATGAAGACTGTGGAAAAGAAATATCTGTAATACTAAAAGCTTACTTTCTCAGACAATCTTTTCAGTATGTTCACAATATAGTCTCCTCTCATATCCTCTCATATTCTGTTCCTCTACATACTCCAACTACACAAGATTCCTTCTTGTTTCTTGTTTTAGGTCGAGTGTTCAAAAAGACCTTTAAAAAAAGATTTGAGAGCAGGCAGTTTCTTTGGGAAGATCTAAGGAAGGCTGGATAGGTATATTGTCCTGTAGGTATATAGGACCAAGAAGGCAAAAAAGATAAAACAAGATGCGTTGTCAAGTAGGTAACCTTAGAAGGTAACTGATGTTCAAGTCCACTGAGCATTTGGAAGAAAATGCAGAACACAACTCGGAGTTATTACCTTTAAAAGGTATGACGCTAGAGTATATATTCTGCAACCCCATCCATCACTGGCTGAGGGCAGCTTCCAGGGCCATGAATTCTTGCTGGGTGGGCAGGTCAAGAGAGAGTCTTCAAGTGGAGGGCTCTAAGTGCTTTCAGTAGGAAAGGATCTTTAGTACTGACACGTGGGTGCTGAGAGGTCATGAGTGAGGCAAAGGCAATTCACTACATTTCTCAAATACAATTGTTTAATGTATGTATTTTTTTCTGTCTAAAGTTTCATTTCTTCCCTCTTTATTCTTTCTTTTCCTTCTCCACCATTAACAATTTGCTGAAATTTTTCTTTAAAATTCAGTCTAAATGCCACATAGTGTTATTAAATCAAGGTCATTTTAACAGTTTTGCTCTGTGAAAAGATAGTATAATAGCCAATATTTGATGAGTGCTTAGTAAGTATCTTCTGAGAATATACTACTAATACCTATACTTGTCTGTGGAGAAACAAAGTAATGGTACCTGAGTTAGTAGGTGAATGAACCAGCATTCAAGCCAAGATAGTCTGTTTCTAGAACCATGCTCAGACATTATACTCCAAAGAGGTATAAGATATAGCCATCTGTTCTCAGAGAGCTTAGCATCTAGTTGTAAACATAGATTATTTACATAAAAAGACAAGGGACATGTAGTAATTGACAAATTAATAAAATAAATATCAGGTGTTCTTTTGTACAAACCAAAAAAGAATAGATTGGAAGACACTAATTACAAAACAACGGTCAAAGATAAAGAGGCAGAAAATATAATAGAAAGATTAAGGATAGAAAAAAGGAGTTTTATAAGATCGAGAGCATGGGAAAGTGTCCCTGTTCAAGTACAAAATGGTTGTTAGTTGTGTAGAACTGATTAAAGGAATATTTCTGAGATTAAGAAGCATACTGAGTACCAATAAAAATAAATAAATACAAATTCACATCTACTTATATCTACAATTAAACTGCAGAACACCAAAGATAAAGAGATTTTTTTTTAAAATAACCTAGTATCAACGGCAGAAAATCTTTAAAGAACAAGAATTAGACTGACAGCAGGCCTCCCAAGAACAATCATAGAAGTCAAAATACAAAGTGATATTTCAAAATAGTCAAAGAATATAACTGTCAACATAGAATTACATGCCTAATTAAACAATCATTTAAGAGAGACAGAGATTTTTTTAAATGAAAAACATTAATCACTAAGTGACCCTCTGTGAGAGAAATATTAAAATTAGTAAAAAGTATTTTAAAAGATTAAAAGAAGAAAATTTAACCCAGAGAAGGAATGAGGTATCAGCCGAAAGGTGAACAAGGAAATTAGCAAACACTTGATAAATCAAAACATGCACTGACTGCATAAAAATAAATGTGACAACTAATTTGGGGGATCAAAAATTTGGCAATACTAAAATACTTGACAATGACGTAAAAGACAGAAGTGGTGATAGGGGTTGAAATGTACTAAGCCTAAAATATTTAGGGGAACTATTAATTATTTCCAAGAAACAAACAGAAAACTTCCATATCATTGTCATGTGTGTAAGAGTGAGGAGAGAAATAAAGAAAACAGTGAAAACAATAAAATGTTGGGTCGGGGGGATATCAAATTAAAAGCCTATAAAATATAAAAACAAATAAGATAACATGAATAATAACAACTAACAATTACAAGGGCTTATATGTACTAAGCACTTCTCTAAGTGTTTTACAAATGTCAATTCCTTTATTCCTCACAACAGCCTAATTAAGAAGTCCTATGATATTATTACTCTCATTTTATGGATGAAAAAAGTGAAGCATAAGAAGGTTAAGAATTTTGTTCAAGAGCTAAAGCTAGTAAGTGACAGAGACTGAGTAGAAAGATGCAAAGTATACATCAAAGTTTATACTAGTCACTGCTGTATTTTTCTGGTCTCAAAAATGAATCCAAATATATTAGTAATTACAATAAATGAACTGCATTAAAATCACAAAGTGATGACAGATTCTCAGACTATACTGTTATTCAAAAAAGGCCAATGAGATCAAAAGCTAGATATTTGTAAATAGACAAATTTCTGTCAATACTGCCCAAGAAAAAGAAAGAATGGATAAAGAAAAGGTGACATATAAAGAAGACAAACTATTAGAATTTATGAATTTCAGCAAGTTTGCTAGATGGATTAAAAAAATCAATATGCAAAATCAATTGCCTTTATCCCTATATAACCATTGCAAATGATTTGAAATATACTTTAAAACTATATATTATTTCCAGTAACCTTCCAAACTATAAAAGTGTCTAAGAATAAATATAGTAAAATATACATTAATTTAAAAAAAAGGTAGACACTATTCAAAAGAAATCCAAGTCAACCTTGATCTATGAAGGGATGTATAGTCTTTATGGATGGGAAGACTCACTAAGATAACAGTTACAACTATACCCAAGTTAATCAATAATTCAATTTAACTTTTATAAAAATAGTAACTGGAGTATTTTGGTAAAACATTGCAAATAATCCTAAAAACTATTTGAAAGGACAAGAATATTCAAGATGATTTTGAAGAGGAAGACTCATTTGTTTAGATAGCAAGATTCATTTAAAAATAATAATAATAATAAAATTATAGAACTCAGGCTCCAGGTCTAATTTAGCCACTATAAATTATGTATCTTATGATAATTTATTTAATTATCTTAGGCCTCAGTTTACCCATGCATTTCATATAAAACAGTCTTGTTACTCCTGTAGACACTATATCTTCCCTCATTATCCAATATAAAATAGCCCCTCCCCAGTAATTTGCTATTTTGTAGTCCTGTTTGCTTGTTTTTTATGGCACTATCTCTGAAATATTAGTAGTCATGGTGTAGCAGGCTGACCCTGCCTATTTCCTGCT
>NW_011888962.1:2069118-2071269 GCF_000151845.1 Pteropus vampyrus
CCAAGAAAAAGAAAGAATGGATAAAGAAAAGGTGACATATAAAGAAGACAAACTATTAGAATTTATGAATTTCAGCAAGTTTGCTAGATGGATTAAAAAAATCAATATGCAAAATCAATTGCCTTTATCCCTATATAACCATTGCAAATGATTTGAAATATACTTTAAAACTATATATTATTTCCAGTAACCTTCCAAACTATAAAAGTGTCTAAGAATAAATATAGTAAAATATACATTAATTTAAAAAAAAGGTAGACACTATTCAAAAGAAATCCAAGTCAACCTTGATCTATGAAGGGATGTATAGTCTTTATGGATGGGAAGACTCACTAAGATAACAGTTACAACTATACCCAAGTTAATCAATAATTCAATTTAACTTTTATAAAAATAGTAACTGGAGTATTTTGGTAAAACATTGCAAATAATCCTAAAAACTATTTGAAAGGACAAGAATATTCAAGATGATTTTGAAGAGGAAGACTCATTTGTTTAGATAGCAAGATTCATTTAAAAATAATAATAATAATAAAATTATAGAACTCAGGCTCCAGGTCTAATTTAGCCACTATAAATTATGTATCTTATGATAATTTATTTAATTATCTTAGGCCTCAGTTTACCCATGCATTTCATATAAAACAGTCTTGTTACTCCTGTAGACACTATATCTTCCCTCATTATCCAATATAAAATAGCCCCTCCCCAGTAATTTGCTATTTTGTAGTCCTGTTTGCTTGTTTTTTATGGCACTATCTCTGAAATATTAGTAGTCATGGTGTAGCAGGCTGACCCTGCCTATTTCCTGCTTGAACAAGTTACTTCCTGACTGCATCCTCCTTCCCAGGACCCTCTGGCTGACACGGCAGTCCAAAAACCTGCTTAAACGATTAAGCCGGTTTCCTTATAGTTTGGCAGCCAATCAATGTTCTCCATATGTTCTCCTTCCTTACATGGAATATCTATAGCTGTGTGGGAGTATGGAAGTACAAGATGATATAAAACTGCCCGCCATGTTACAATCAGGGCTTAGACTTCTGATAAGAATCCCCTGAGTCAGTGCTGGCATCAATAAACGCTGCTTCCTGCTTATAGCCTCAGTGTCTCATCTCTCCATTCAAAAATCCTGCAACAATGGAATTATTATTTATATCTCTCCCTCCTTCAACCAAAAAAGTACCCCACTGCCTCTGGAACCTTGCCAGTCTTTTCACGTAAGTGTTCTTTATATCTGGAATTGTGCCTGGCAATAGAGTCTCAATAAATATTTGTTAAATAAATATGAGTGCTAATTCTCACTTATGTTCTATAATCTCCAGTTGAAGTAATCTAGAAATTAAATTCTGAAAACTCTGATGATTTGAAAAACTAAAAATTTGGTGAAGGATATCCTCATGTTGTTTCCTCCAATGTCTAGATGAAGAGTGAGTGCGAAAATAAACAAAGGCGACATATAAATAAAAGCTTGAGACAAACTTTTAAAACATTTGTCTAAAAACCCCCAAAGGGCATATCCATGGCTAGGAGAATTTAAGCTTCCCCTCCAGACAGGGTGTAGAATATTGACCACTACCCCAGAGCCTATCAAACAACTTCTAGCTGCAAAAGACCATATTCACCACATCACAATTGTTCCATAATGAAATTGCTAAACAATTGTTAGGATGGATGAACTTTTTTGTTCAATAATTTGAAAGAGCTGATTTCAAACCCCAGCTCCCCATTACCAGTTATACAAACGTATAAATTACTTAACTTAACTGAACCTCATTTTATCATCTATAAAATGTGGTCATTAACAACAATTTCTTATAGCTAAAATGATAATGACATGAAATTACAAGTTTATCATTGTACAGAGTCTAGAAAAATGCATGGAATCTTTTGGGTATTGAATAAATTGTTTTCTTTACAGGAAACAACAGGAAGAACCTGGAAGAATTAGAAGTAACTAAATTCAAAATAATAGGCTATACTAATGTCAGTGTTTTAGAAACCCTGTGACTGGGAAAACAGGAAGAACAATGACCCTGACTAGGAACTTGCTTTTTAAATGCAAACTTTCCACTTTCCATGACCCTTTGTTTGCATAGAAATTTGCATGTTCATGGACATGGACAATAGACTAGTGGCTACCAGAGGGGAGGG
>NW_011888962.1:2071319-2106982 GCF_000151845.1 Pteropus vampyrus
TAATCTGCAAAATGATAGTGGAATGATAGAGCTAGGTCTTGTGGGGCTTTGCACATTGTATTAAGGAGATTGAGTTTTATTCTGAGTGAAAACGAAGCCATTGAAAGTTTTAAAGAAAAGAATGATAAGATTCAATTTACATTCTAGAGAAAATTACTGTAGCTATTGTAAGGGCAATGGATAAGAAAAGAGCAAAATTGGAAGATAGAAGATCAGTATGGAGGTTATTATAATAATTGGATGAGAGGTAATAGACTAAGTTGTTGTCAGCAAAGAAGATATAAAGTGAATGGATATGAAGGAGGCATATCTTAGAAACAAAATTGATACGATCCTTATTGTGTTGAGTATGGGATATGAAGGAAAGAGTGTAATTGACATGACTTCTAGGTTCTTGGCTTGAATAATTTGGTAGATGTTGGTGCCACTTACTGAAATAGTAAAGACCAAAGGAAGGACACTTTGGGTGAAGTATGCTGTGGAAATTAAGAGTTCTCCTTGGGAGAATGTTAAGACTGAGGTATCTATTAAAGATCCAAGTGGAAATATTAATTAACCGGTTTTATATATAAAACTAAAAGTTTAGTTTTACATTTCTAACCTTAAGAACGAATTTTTGCTCATGTGAAAAATACAATTATTAACTTTGGCTTTTGGCTACAGGGGCTGGTATCACCCTCACATGAGAAAAGTTATAAACTATGCAAAAAATATTTTTTAGACTTTAGAAACAGGTAGCCCAGTACTTTGATACCCTAGAGAAGAGGGGAAAATGAGATGAATCCTTCATCACCTGTCTGGAGGCAATCTCCAAACTATAACACAGTGAGGGGGAATCTAAAGAGAGAGAGTTATCTTATTGAGTTGAGGAGATGAAAATCTGAATTCAGGGAAGATGTAGTTTCCAGAATTGGTAGGAGAGAAATTCAGAGAGCAGAAAGCAGCAGAGAAAGAGGCTCAAATGTCTAAACAGGAGTTCTCATGAGTATTTGACTGAAGATTAATCAGGCAAGAACAAATATGACAGGAACTGTAACACAATTGCTAGTGATCCCACAAGACCAGAAACTGTTTACTTTTGCTCCATGTAGAGTAGAGAGACCTCACTGAATATACATGAAAATGCCATACCCTAAAAGTAAGGATGAATCAGGTCTAGAATAGGGGCTACTACAGACCTACTCTCAAATAGCTTAAAAATAAGTTTTATAAGGATCAAACTAATCTACGACTAACTTGGATTTCTACAAGAAAAAGGTTTAATATTCTTTAAAGGTAAATAACAAAAAACTAGCAATCAGAAATATAAAATTCATAATGTTTGGCATCTAAAAAAAGATGCTAACATATGAAGAGGAAAATATAGTTCATAACCAGGAGAGTAATCAATCAAACGGAACAGACCCAGAAACGATAGTGATGATAAAATTAATAGGCAAGAGCATTAAAAGAGCTATTTTAAGTGTTGCATACACTAAAAGATTTCAATGGTAACAAGAACATAATGAGGGGAAAAAGATGACATAAAAAGAAACAAAATGTAAATTCTTCAGATAAAAAACTATACTGAATAGTATTTAATAGTAGATTAGAAACTGTGGAAGAAAATATCAGAATATATCAATAAATCTGAGGACACAGAGATGAAATCTATTCAAAATGAACCACATAGATTAAAAAATATATTAAAAGAAAAAAAATTAAGAGACTTCATGACAGTATGATAACACCAAGTGGTCTAATATACATGTAATCGGAGTTCCGGAAGGAGAAAAATGGTGATGAGGAGTGGGGTGGAAACAGGGGAGTAAGTACAAATATTTGAAGGAATGATGGTCAAATGTTCCGAACTTGATGACGACTATAAGCCCATAGATCCAAGGGGCTCAATAAAATCCAAACAGGATAAACATATATGTGTATATACACTCATGCACATGTCCACACACTTCCCTATGCACACCATAATAATATTGCTAAAAAAATAGGAAGAGAAAATTTTTAATTATTTGGAGAAAAAATCCATATTCACCAGAGAAACAAAGATAAGATATAGTATATATTCATTGTCTAAGATATAGTATATATTCATTGTCAAAAAACAATGGAATAGCATCCTTAAATAGCTGGAAGAAAATATCTGTCAACTTAAAGTTCTATTTCTGGTGAAATTATGTTTTAAAATTAAAGCAAGGTAAAAAACTCTTTCAGGCAAACTAAAGCTAAGTAAATAGCAGACCTTTACTATAAGGAATCTTAAAAGAATTCTTCAAGAAAAAAGAAAAAAGAACAAAGAACAGGTGGGACACATAGAAAATAGATGGTATATATAAACCAAAGCATATTAGTAATTGCATTAACTATTAAAGGCCTAATGTTCCAATTAAATAACAAAGATTTCCGAGTTGGAAAAAAAAGAAGACCCAAAATAGATGTTGTCTACAAGAAACTCATTTTAGGCATAAAGCCACAAATAGCAAAGGGATGGAAAACAAAGATACCATGAGAACATCAATATAAAGAAAGCTGGAATGACTATGTTAATATCAGAAAAAGTAATCTTCAGAACAAGGCATATTTCTAGGCATTAAAGAGGGACATTTCATAATGATCGCAGAGTCAATTTTTCAAGAAGACATAATAATCTTAAATGTGTATTCTGTAAATAACTGAGCTTCCAAATACAACTACTCACCGAAGCTGAAAAGAGAAACTACCTGAAGAACTGAAAAGGAGAAACAGACAAATGCACAATGATAGCTGAAGATTTTAACACCCTTCTCTTAGTAATCAATAGAACAAATAGACAGAAAATTAATACAGATATAGAAAATCTGAACTATACTACCAACTAATTCAACCTAATTGGCACTTACAGAGGACTCATCAGAGATTCACCCCTACCATTAACATACCATTTAGAGGACCAAAAACATTTCAAGTTTTCTTTAATCCTTAAGATCCTGTATTGGATGTAAAATATTTCTATGGAACAGACTATTCTCTTATAGTCCTTGAGTGATAGAGTAGGGCTACCTCAGCTATAAGGCAGGGTAGCCAAAACAAATGACTATTGGAACCAGTACAACTGATGATTACATATGTTAATAAATTGTAATTTCCTTTTCTCTCCATGCTTTTTGATCCCATTCTTTGAATTCTTTCACTATCTTTCCTTATTATTCTAGTCAGTTAGGGAGGAAAAAAATAATCAAATTTTGAAATGATAAACCATCTCTTTGCTTTCCTTAAAGGGGATCATACAAAAAAGTAATTTTTAAATATACTAATATAATATATGATTATATAACTAATTATGACTAATATAATAATCACTTCTACGGTTCATAGTAAACATATAAGGGAAGGGAGTGGATGCCCATTCTATTGCTTCAATAGAATTGCCAAGAAGACAAGATCTCTGGCTTTTGTGCTTAATAACATGAAGTCAGCATGTTAGCATGAATTATACAATAAACGACCTGTTGCAATTTTTAAGGCAATATATTTCTATTTTAAACATGATACTCCAAGGAAATAAGAATTTAAAAACATATCTATATATTATAAATTACCCAATGAAAATTTCCTGTAATTTTTAAAATTAGAAGAAAAAATAAAATAATCTGAAAGAAATATGCAGTGATGCCTCTCATTACTTATTACATTTTTGCATTAAGTGAGCTTCACTTGTCTGTTTTCCAAATTAAACCTTTGATGTGCTAGAGTCATCGATTTAAAAAATGGCACTATTCCCTCTAAATGCCCTCAATGCAGCCAAACTTTGATGTGTCTGGTAATGGAGTGAGGAAAATCTCTCTAAATTTTATATTTTTCTGTGCATTGGTCCCAAAACAGTGCTAATTTTTGTTCTCAAATTCTGCAAGAGAACAACTCCTCCAGGTTTTGTTTGTAGCTTCCTCTGAACCTAGAACTCAGACATAAATCCATAGATGCTGAGCTAATGACAGAGTGACAGTCTATATTATATTCATTCTCACCCACTCTCCCACCCTATTGCTGGAGAAAGCCACATGCATCAGATTCATCTTGGTTCTTTATGCAAACACACTCCTTATGGCTCTTCCTTCCCATCTGTCAGATATGCTCAAGCATGTCTACAGCCCAGAGAACACAGATTAGACTTAAAATAAGCCGTTTGACAAGAGAAGGGTTTTCACCCTCTACTTCTCGATTTCCAGCTCTGGAGTCTTGTGATTCCGACTGTCAGTTTCAGAATGCCTCAGATTTTGGAACTATCCCCATTTCATATTCAGGGACACAGCTTCAAGAATTGCATCCCAAGCCTCATCATTAGTTGCTCTGGGCCTGTGTACCCATTGTAAATAACAGGGTGTTTGCCATGCTCCCACAGCCATGTCTCCACATTTTTACTATGATCAGGAAGCTGGACCTCAGTCCCTGCCTCAATAACATGCATGGAGATCTCGATAACCCCAGAAACTATGTCTGCAAGCACTTCTACCACTGCAATGAGCTCATCACACAGAGGCTTGACCCTTCCCAAGATGGCCTTGCAAAGCACCTGTAAAACCTTGAGCTTTTCTTCTGACACCATTTTTCATGAAGCAGCAGGGAAGCAGGTTGTACACTATTTTGGACAGCTGTGAAATCCAGAGATAAAAGTTCAGACTTGATTTGGTGGACAATGAGGAGCCAGGCTAAGTGCTTAAGCAGGAATGCAACACCAGAGGAAGGAATAAATACGAAGGTTGGCCTCCTATGCAGCCCAGGGGGCTGAATTCACACTACCTTTGCCTTATCATGCATAGGAGCTCTTTTGCTCTACCCTTTTAAATCGGAAAGTGAACTAGAATTAAGAGTTCTTGAAAGTTGCTTATTCTTATTCTCACCAGGTTTCCTTTTCTATTTTATCTTCCAAAAATAAAAAAATAAAAAAATAAAAACTTGCTGCTATTGTGCCTAGAATATTAAAATTATAATGTTAATAATGCACTTAGAAAACATCCAGAGTAAAATTGAAACCAACTTGGGCATTCTCAAATATCTTAAGTGCCTTTCCAAATGTTTGAGTTCCTGAACAATTCAAGATGTATTTAGTAGGATGTTTTCCATTTCTTACTTAAACCCAGGTGGGCTTTAAGGAAAAACAGAATTCAAGCATTTCTTATTCCTTCTCACTTTAGTAGGCCAAATGTGATTTGGAAAGAGCTACTTGATATCCAAAAAAACCTCTCTGTTTTTTAATGAGGTTTTGCTTTGTTTTGTTTTCCTTAAAGTGGGTAATAAGAATTCTAATGCAAACCAACTCAGAATTCTCTAAGTATAACCAGAAAGTTAAGCCACAAATATTCAACTCAGTGTGTTTCTTTGTTTCCTAGTAATGTGCCCATCTCCCTTGCACATTTTAGGAGACATTTCATATGCTTGGTGTAATTCCCATCCTTAAATTTGGGTGTCCATTTTCCTGGCCACAGCAGAGTTCGGCTAAGTCAGTGCGTAATGGGCTTTCAATAGATATTGTTAGCACAGTAATGTGGGTGTAGATTTTTCACCCAGGTCCAAAACAGTGGAAGTAACAACTGTGGGGATGCCCAGAGAATAGAGAATCCTGAAACTCATTTTAAAAAGGCCATTAAAAAAAAAGAAGACAAAGTATAGCAGATAATATTGAGGGCTCCTAAGAAATGCTAGAAATATCAGACACAGAGAAATAAGTTTATGAATGGCAGTTTAGGAACTATGCAATGTTCCTGGATATTTTTATCTGCCTCTTCCGGGCACTTCCATGCAGGAGTCTTTAGAGCTCTGAGTGCAAAGAACTAACTTGGATAGCAGGAGAGGGAAAAGGTCAAGAGACCGATCACATGATACAAATGTTCATTTTTAAAGGCTGGTAAACATTATAGAAAAAATAATAACACCTTTTTTAGAAGTAAATAATGAAATTTGAAAACATGGGTTTGAGTACTAGCTCTATAAATTTACTAAGTAAGCAGAGAGATTCACTGAACCACACAAAACCTGTTTCCTCGTGTGGTTAAAGGGATAATAATATCTATTTCATAGAGTAGTATAAGAATATGTCATCCTGGAGATTTTCATCACTCCCTTCCATACATGTGCCTCCTTTTTCCATTTGGAAATCAAAGACCAACAAGTATTCTCTCCCTAGCACTTTCATTAGCAAGGACTGAGGTGATCTAAAGCAGACTTTGAAATTGTGAAATACAGAACAATTTTAAAAAGGAAGGTATTACATTATTGAGAGGGTTCTGACCACTAAGTGAGAAAATGAAGTGAAGTCCGCAAAGATGCAGAAACAAGACAGAGACTATCCAGGTAAACCTGGTCTTCTTCACTCACCAGGTGAAAGCCAACCTGACTCAGGGACATGAAACTATCCTGGGAGGCTGTCCAGGGCAGCTATGAACTTACGGACATCTGAACACAAGTCATCCAAAATATCCACCAACCCTGCTTATCTGCCTCACTAGTTTGGTTATATAAAGGACATGGCCTTTTGGGAGTTTCCTGGACTAAGGATTACCCAGCCAGGTTTTAGCAAATTGCAAGAGAGCTTGTCCCCACCCAGCCTCTTCTGGGCCAAACAAACACGTTGCACTTCTGGAAAAATAATATACTCATTAAGAATGGAGAGGGTTGGAATCCTTGCAGAAAACAGATGGCTCACCCAAAGTGGGTAATATGAAGAGAGGTTAATAAAGGGATCTCCTTATAACACACAGCCAGCTGTTCTTACACCTTCCATCTTCAGTGGAAAAAAATACCCCACCCCAACATCCCACACTCTCCTCTTACATCCTATCCTTTGCCATTGGCAAACCTATCAGAAGCCAGAAGACAGAGGGGATCCCTGGTATGATCCATGTAGGCCTGCCTCATAGGGCTCAGAGCCATATGGAGAAAGAACCCAGAGGTTAAAGAGAAGAAATGCAGCACAGAGAGATTGTCTATTTGCTCTCTATTATATTGAATTATGTTCCCACATAAGACTTGTGGAAGTCTGAATCATTCTCAGCCTAACTGAGCTAAAACATTGCACAACACTATGCAGTTCCGCTTATGATATTATCTAAGTTAAAAGATTCTCCAGAATGAATAAGTGGCATCCTTTCCTGAACTTTCATATCTCCACAGTACCAGCAAAGGGGCATCAAGCTAAAGAAAACAGTTTAGAAACAAGAATTTGCCTTTGGTTTTTTTAAGTGCTAAAGAAAAATATCTAATTACTCTGAGAAAGATCACATAAACTCTCTAGGACAAAGTGTTTCACTTCCTTGTGAATTAGCAATTTAAGTTACTCAAACAAAGTTCATTATTTGAAGACTGCTCCATATATCCTAAAGAAATGGTAAGAAACTACATAGTCAGCAATGTAGAAATGGCGGGGGGGGGGGGAGCGGGGTGGAGGGGTGCGGGGGGGGGCGGGGGCGGGAGACCTAGAGCTCAGAGTGCTCCACCCAGACACCCAGAACAAATAGATTTCCTATAGCACTCTGATGTTTTTTACCTAGAGGAAGGTTTTGTTTTCTTGTCAATCAACTCCAGCGGATCTTCTGAGGACTGGCCACACCTTGGGCTGAGGAATGCTCAGGAAAGAATGTGGGAAGGAAGAGGCCAGAGGCAATTTTCTGATGGGTCAGCTGCTGGCAAGTGTCTGGACCCTGGGAAAGTCGTGGTGTTGGAATTTCTCTCGTTGGAGAGCAACCAGAGCAGCAGAAACAATGCTGTGATCTGCTGGTGGTGACTCCCAGGTCACCGCTTGAGCAACACAGGCCACCAGCAGTGGGTTATGCCACAACAGGTCCCGCGCTCTCACCACTGCATTATTTACTCTCCTGGTTCAACCCAGCTGCCAACATGTAGTATTATTCTCAAGGCAAGTTCTCTTTGAGGGAGACAATTAGCTTCACACAAGATTAAAGTATAAGAATAACACAAAAAGCAAATCAGCTAAAAAAAAAGTCCCATTAGGACTTCCAGATTTCCATCTTCTTGCCTCTTGGCTGATAGCTCTTCCAAAGGAAAGGTATATTTTGACTACCAAAGTAATCCCTATGTACGTTTTTTGATTCTGATCCCTCTATGTGCAGAGATGTAAGTATTTGAGACAGAGTCCTCCCACATAAAGCATCTCAGAAATTATATAACAGTTCATTAAAGGGCCACTTCCCATGCTTCTCACTTCAGTGCTCCCATGCCTTTGGAGGACAGCAGGCTGAGGAGACACATGGAGACATTCTTCATTGGCCAGAGGACCAATAACAGTAACACTCAGTTAATAGAGGCTAAAATAGCCTATTTCTACATCAATTTTTCCTCCATATAGGAAAGTTTCTTCTCTGATTTCTAAAATTAAGCCATTGGTGAAGAAGCATTTTACCATTATAAGAGTTTCCTTCGGTTAGATCAATGCAGAGAGGAGCCAAAATAAACCAAGAAACATCAATAAAAAAACTCTCTATTCGAACTAAGATTTTCTATTTCTTCAAAGACTAGCTTAAGAGCAGCCGTTATGATAATTTATTTGCCCTATTTTCTTTTTCACTCAGATAAATATGAATGAGACACTGGCTCTTAAGCATTTGAAAGCCTCTATGGCCTTCAAATCTGGTGCAGTTGTGACCTCTAGAGGACATAATTTTAGTACAGGCTCAATGTTAAGTTTACAAATCCATGGCTCCGGGGAGGTGGATGAATATATTATCAATTTGACAGCTGCAAAACAGCTTTTAGCTCTTAGGGCACAAGAGATTTCAAGAAATTATCTTTCTCCAGGTAAAATCTCCAGGGTGTCAAGTGATCTCTTTTTCCTATAAATAAGAGAAGTTTGTTTTGATGAAAATCAAAGAAATGATGGGTTTTTTTGTTGTTGTTATTTTTGTTTTTTTGTTTGTTTTTTTCTCCCAAAGTGGAGCTCATTTTTCCAACAGATTCCCAATTTGGCTGAAACACTAGAGGCCAATTTACGTGGATGTCTTTAGCTAGCCTTTGCCTAATCGGCACCTGTCAGTGTCCTGCCCAATTCATAACACAAGAATTTGAGAATGTCAGAAAAAGCATTCAAAGAAATTGTTTTGAATCCCTTTAAACTGAAGGAGCTTGGCATTCCCTGGAGTTGAGTGACATCACCAGCCATGCTTCTCCACATTTACCTCACCGGCAGACCTTTTCACCCAATTAAGCTGGGTCTGGAGATTCTCAGAGCCACAGGGATTGGGTTGAGGCATAATTGTGCAATGTGGCTCTCATCTACCTTAGGCTTCCACGAGGTCCTAAAACAGATGTACTCTTCCAATCACACAGAGGTAGTGACACAAATTTGAATGCTATCTATTCATGCAGACAGAAACCAATCTACTACTTCCACATGCAATGTAGGGCCATTTAAGACTAGATTATTGCATCGCTGAATAATTTTTTTTAATTTAAAACCATCCACATTCTGAGCATTTTGTTAGGTACTTATTATATGTTACCTCTCATTTTCACAAGAGTCCTGAAGGGTAAATGTTATTCTCTTAATTTTACTGATAAGAAACTGAAACTCAGAGAGTTCAACTTGACTGAAATCACACAGCATACAAGTGGAAGTTTGCTTATATGTGTGTTATTTCCAATATATTACAAAGCTTTTAACATCGTTAAATGTTAGTATAGAAAAAGACTGTTGCACTCATAGTTTAATGTATTCACTTGATAAATAAAGAAACAGAGGAAGTGAAATGATGTGCCTGAGGTCACACACTTTAGTGGCAGAGCTGAAGCTAAGAGCGGATATCTTAATTCCCAGGCCAGTGCATGGGACACTATACAAAGTCCATAACAATGTCATCTGGATGATGACTATGCATTAGCACAAATACCGGAAAATAATTCTCCTTTAACATTCTTTTTCCCATTTACTTCACTTGTGGTTTCCACAGAGAGGAGTCCTTCCTGAGGACCCCCAGGGAACCCTACAAGGCTCCCACTTCTCACACCAAGGCCTTATTTTCTCCTCTGTGCAGTTGTCCTTATTTACATCTACATGGGAAAGAAAACTGGACTCTCAGGACAGAAACAAAAGCTCAATGAAAGAATAAAGAGCACCAGGCCTTAAAAACTCAAGATTAGCAAAGGAAGGATGATAGAGATTGGAAAACCAGATGGCATTTCTAAAATTCAAAACTTTATTCTTCTCTATGAAACTACTCATCATATGACTTCTGGAAAACCCCATTAATTTTTTGGCAGGTCAGTTTCAGCCCCTCAAACCATGTTTAAGTTCTATAAAAAGATATTCTTATCCTATTCATGTTTACAAATAAATGATAAAACAGTTGTATATTTAAATTGGACTGTTCTACTGATAAAGAGATAAAATAACACAAAATTATACAATTCATTTATTGTACAAGAATGAGTTTTCAAACAATTTTTGCTGCTTCTTTCTACTATCTGATTCTTACCCCATTCCTCAAATTAAATCTTCTCAGAAAGGTACTAGCTCTTATCAGTGAAAGTCTTATCAGTGAAAGGCTGTTAGCAGTTCTAGTGAAGATCTGTAACAAAATGGTAGTTTGGGGATTATCTGGGAATTCCAACGATCTCTCTTAGCACCCTCTTCATATCGTGGCTGATGACTAAGTTTTCAGTGACTCATCTTCACAGTAAAAGGAAGGAGTTTCTGGGAACCACCCAGATTTCCAAAGCCAGTTGTTAAAAAGTGTCAAGCCTCCATCGTTATTAGAAATCAAGGGCTTTTTATGTGGACGAAGGAACTCAACAAATTGAATTTTATTTGTAGACCTTTGAGAACCACAGAAGAGTCAAAAAAATTCCCATGTTAGTTGGCCAGTGAGCTGGAATTTTAATAATCCTTGTAAAAATATAAGGACACAAATGGCCATGTACCATGTGGGATTGCCCAGTTGTAGGACTATGAAGAGCATTAAAGGAAGAGCATTAAAGAACTCTGATGCTTTAATACTTTTCCCTGAGTTTTGATGTCTGATCTACCTTGTTCCAATTTCAAGGCCAGCCGGCCAACTGACACTACAAAAAGCACAAATCAAAAAAATCCTTTCAAAATTCACCTCCATCCTTTTGTCATAATGGAGCAGTTCATAACAGAACTGCAGCAGGGTCCTAGCTCATGGGAAATTGAGGACATTTTTCTGAGGATTATATGCCTCTCACTTTTTTTCTAGTTCTTACCCAAGTAAGAATGGTTAGTAGAGCATTCTGAGGAATTTTTCAAATGTCAGCCATTATTCCTATAGTGGCCACTTACTGATACATGTCTAGGGCTGAAGAGACTGCTGTCTAATCTTTCATCACACCCCAACTTCTGCAGTGAGGAAGCCTTGGCACTCTGGAATCTCCTACACCATGCCACAAAGTAAGCCAATCCTTCTCAGTGAACAGATACCTCTTAGTAATTAAAAACAGAGGGAAAGAGAACTTTCAGCTGAGAAATGCTCCAGCAGTAAAATGAAGATGAGAGAAGTATTTAACAGTTTTTGTGATAATTGGGTAAATATGAAAAGCAACATTGTAATACTTATCTAACTTTCTCTTCAGGCTGAGAAGGCAAAGAAGGTCTTCCTAGGACAATATAGGAAAAGATAAAATATAATGCAGGATATGACAAAGGTCTGGCTTACAGATGCAATATTGCCTTTTCATGTCTAAGAATATAGAATTGGGGATTTTCAATGAAGTTATAGATTACTGGTGACCTGAAGAACAAAAAGACAGAGAGAAAAAGACAGCAGATAGCTCAGTGATGTCCAGGCTGAGGCATATTTTCTGTTGGGAGATGTGGTTTTATTGACTAAATTTTGTAGTGCCCTTTTGAGCAAGCGGGTGGATTGGCTTATTTTATAGTCCACGAGGCAGAACACAGACACTCAAGTAATGGTGAGCCCTGTAAACAGAGACCACAGCTGTTCTCCAGGCTAACTGCGAAGCAGTACCTCGTCAGAAAAATATCACATAACATTTTAGGCACCTGGACAATCTTGTTAGTGTTATCTACCATCTTTGAAAATCAAGGCTCATTTTGTGCACATGTCAGCAATCACTGGCAATTAAACAAAGGATCACTTTGTTGTGTTCACAGCGTTTTTTTTTTGTTTGTTTGTTTTTTATTCATAGTGTTTCTGGGCACGTCTTTTTTGAACACTTCACATTATGTGTATGGAAAGCGGGGCAGATGCTCATGAGAAACACTCCTCCCGGTGGCTTTCGGTCCAAGTACCCACAGACTCCCAAGATCCGTCCTAAAGGTACCCTATTCCCGGATTCCCCTCATTAGCTCCTCCAGAATTTTGGCAGGGGGCTCACGAAGTGCCAGGCACCAAACGAGCACTTTATAAGCAGTATCTCATTTAATTCTCACAACTACCTTTGTAAGGTAGGTAATCATTTCAATTATTATTGCATTTTGCTGATAGAGAAAATGAGGCTATATGGGGTTAAGCAAATTACACAAAGCCAAGCAATATGTAAACAGTGGAGACGAGGCTCCAAACAAACATGGTTCATGTCAACAAGTTTACTGGGATAAAACAGACATTTTTGTTCATCTTCTCAACCCTACCCTCCTCCTTTCTACCTTCTTGGTAGAATCCCAGTTGTGTTCAGATATATACTTTCTTCCAAGTATAATTCAGTGATGTTTAGAGTATTCACAAAGTTGTGCACCATTTACCTAATGCCAGAATATTTTCATCGTCCTATCCTCACACCCATTAGCAGTTGCTCCCTACTCTTTCCTCCCAGTTCCTAGCAACTACTAATCTACTTTCTGCCTCTATAGATTAGGTATTAATATAAGTTGAATAAAAAATTTAATCTTATGTGAAAGGCTTCTTTCACTGCGCATAATGTTTTCAAGATTCATCCATACTTTAACATGTATCAATACTTTGTTCCTTTGTATTGCCAAATAATATTCCATCGTGTGGATATATCACATTTATTTATCCATTTATCAGTTAAAGAACATCTGAGTTGTTTCTACTTTTTGGCTATCATGAATAATGGTGCTGCAAACATTTGTGTGCAAGTTTTGTGTAGATATGTTTTTACTTTTCTTGGGTAGATACCAAGGAGGAATTTGGTTTTTACTCTGAGTGAGATTGGATATTACTGAAAAGTTTTTAGTAGAGTAATGATTCACATTTTAAAAGGATTACAGGCATAGCTCGTTTTATTGTGTTTCGGTTTAATGTACTTCACAGATATTAGCTTTTTTACAAATTGAAGGCAACACCCTCCACCAGCAAAAAGATTACAGCTCACTTTATTGTGATACACTCACTTTGTTGCAGTGGTCTGGAACTGAACCCACAATATCTCTGAGGTATGCCTGTTTCTTTAAGAATGGATTGTAATTGCAAAAGAATGGAAGCAGGGAGATTAGTTTGAGGCTATTATTTTCAGCCTGGTGAGAGTGGCTTAGACCAAGAATGTAGCAGTGGTGGTGGTGAGAGGTGATAAGAGTCTGTAAATATACTGAAAGTAGAGATAACTAGATTCTCAGACAGAACTGATATGGGGTGTGAAGTGAAACTAGGAGTTAAGAAGAGTCCAAGGCTTTGTCCTGAAGAACTAAAAAAGCAGAGGTACCATTTACCGAAAGGGGAAATATTGGAGTAGGAGCAAGTTGAGGGAGAAGCCCAAGTTTGGGGTTTGTTGTTCAATAGATACTCAAGAAGAGATTTGGGGTCTATAGTTAAATGTGGAGTTTGGAGAGGAATATGAGCTGAGGATGAAAGTTTCAGAGTCAGTGTATAGGAGGTATTTAAAATATAACCATCTCATTTCTCAAAAAAAAAAAATAAATAAAAGTACGACCTAGCAATTCCACTTCTGGGTGGGTATCTATCTGAAGAAATCTAAAATACTAATTTGAAAAGATATATGCACCTCTGTGTTCATTGCAGCATTATTTACAAAAGACAAGATATTCAAGCAACCTAAGTGTCCATTGATAAATGAATGAATTAAAAAGATGCTATACATGTATATAATGAAATATTACTCAGCCATAAAATAGAATATTGCCATTTGCAATGACATGGATGAACCTAGAGGCTATTCTGCTAAGTGAAATAAGTCAGACAGAGAAAGACAAATACCATATGATTTCACTTACATGTGGAATCTAAATAAACAACGAGAGAAAACTAGAAACAAACCCTACTCTCTTAAGGACTTGTGATTTTTAAGTATCCAGAGAATTGAAATCAAAACCAATCAATCTTCTGATGAATACTAATGTTGAAAACAATTTTCAAGTATTTTGCCAAGATTCTACATAAGTATCAAAGCCACACCATCAAAGCAGTGAGTCAACTACAACAAAATTTCTTGACCCATCCCCATACTCATAGAACATTCTCTTCCTCCATTACACTTTATTTTTATTATCTGTTTGTCTTTTTTTCTATTAGTCCATGAACTTCATGTAAATAGTGCTCGTTAGCCTCTCTAACTCATTATTGTAACCTCTGTGCTTGGCACATACTAGGTGTTCAAACATCAGTGAATGATTTTATTGAATCACTGCACACAAAGGACATCCTGAATCAGAGGCAGCTTTCTCATCATCGTTGCATTCATCCTTAGACTGGAGACTCAGGCTCGTTTAAAGTTCTCCTGAGACATCTGCCCTTTGACTCACTCTTCAGACACTGACCTCTAGATTGTCTTGAAGAGACATTCATCAGTTAATCAGCAAACTGTTCTATGTTCCCCACAGTGAAATAAGAACATTGCACATCACCACATTGATCGTGTTACTGACAAAGTCACAGAAGTGAAAATTTTCCTTCAGTGCATCTTGATGTTCAGTCTTCATTTTGTGGGTGTTATATGAGAACAGGTTGAAAGCAAAATTTATAAATTGGGTTTATTTGATTTTTATTTAGTTTTTTCAAATCTAACTCCCCTGAAGTTGTGAGTAATCTTGTGCAATTATTCAAATGTGATTCATCCTGGGATCCAATTTCAAATACTTTATCCTTTCAAGGATGAGCTGTTTGCCATGATGGGTGAACTGATTTTCATGAAACCACAGAATTTCCTAGGGGTTGCTGGGAAACCTATTTATAGAAAGCACATATATACATTTTATCAAATCTCAACCCAATGTGGCATGAAGAGTATTGGTTCTAGGGCTTTTGAAAAGTTGTTTGTTTGTTTTTAATTTGAAAGCTTACACAGATATGTAAAGTATAGCATAGGAAATATAGTTGATAAAATTGTAACAACTATGTATGGTGTCAGATGGGTACTAGATTTATCAAGGTGATCACTTTGTAAGTTATATAAATGTCTAATCACTAGGTTGTACACATAAAACAAATATTGAATGTCCGCTGTAATTTAATTTTTTTTAATTAAGAGAAAAGAATATATTTCATGGAACTAAACTCTCTCACTACTGAATTCTCTTATCACTACTCCAATTCCAATCTGCGTCAGAGTAGTTGCTTAGATTAATAGAACCCTGGGAAAAAGTGAATCTTAGTGGTGATTTTGTCCATAATCTAATTCATTCAGACCAACTTATGAGGGGCACAATACTGTATGAACTTGAGGTTAGAGAGCATGGACTCTTGAACTATGTATCCTGAGTCTGAGTCCCAGTTAATCACGTGACCTTAGGAAAAGTTTCTTAATTTCTCTACCTCAGTGTTCTCAATTATAAAATGAAGTATGATGATAATAGAAACCATCTCATTGAATTCTTTTAAGGATTAAATATATTAATATAGGTCAAGATTGAAGTGTGGGCCTTGGCACAGAGTGTTATATGAGAATTTACCATTATTATTAATGTTCTGGATCTTTCCATGATCGCTTTTTACCTGTTCTCTCTCTAAATGGTCTCAACCAGCCCCATGCCTTTAAATGCCATCTAAGGATACATAATACTTAAATGCATAGCTCTATCTCTGACTGCTCCTCTGAGCTTCAAATGTATATAGCTTAAGTTCTCCTGTCATGGCCCCTCGGATGGCTTATAAGCATCTTGAACTTTACTAGTCTAAAACAGAACTTTTGATATTCCCCACAAATCTGCTCTTTTCCAAGTCTTCCATAGTAAAAAGCATTGCCATATACTCCATTGCTTGGGCCAAAAACCTTGAAATAATCTTTATTCCCACAGTCAAATAATCCAATCAGCTTTATATATGAAATACATCCTAAAAATATCGAGTTTTTTTCTGTGTTCATGCTTTCTACCGTAGCCCAGCAGACCTTGGTCTTTCGCCTGGACAACCACTGCGGTAGCCTCATAGCAGGTCTTCTACATCCACTCTATCCTTTTTCCATAGTCATGGTCATCTTTTAAAAACATAAATCAACATAGATCACTTCTCTCTCAAAGCCCTCGAATGGCTTACTATTAACCTCCAAATACAATCAGAGCTCCTCATTGTGGCCTAAATGAATTATTTGGCTCTCTCTACTTTTCCAACCTCTGACTTAACCAGACCAGCCTCTGTTCATGTCAGAAAAAGCTAAGTTCTCTACTGCCTCAAGGTCTTTGCATTTGCTTTCCCCTTCTACCTGGGATGTTCTTCCCTTAAATATTTATGTGGTTGGTTCTTCTTGTCATTTATCTCTCAACTCATAGTTTCTTCCTTGGAGGTTTTCATTCCTATCTCTGCAGTTGTTCTCTATGTAGATTAGATTACCCTATTTTATTTCCACATTTATTAGTATCACATGTATTACTAGCTAAAATTATCTTGTTTATTTTTTATTTACCCATTACTGACTGGTCTATTCTGAGCATATAATAGGCCCTAACACATAATAGGCCCTATGACAAACAGAATAATGGCCCCCGAAGGATGTCCACATCCCAAATCCCATACCCTGTGACTATCTTACCTTACATAGCAAAAGGGAATTTCCAAGTGTGAATAAGTTAAAGATCATGAGATGTAGAGATTATCCTGGATTATCTGTGTGGTTCCAATGTAATCACAGAGGTCCTTATAAGAGGATTACAAGGGTCCTAAAAGAAAATCACACTCAGAGAGAAAGATGTAACAATGAAAGCAGAGAATAGAAAGATGCAGCTTGAAGATGGAGGAAGAGGACATGTACCAATGGCTAAAGGCAGCCCCTAGAAGCTGAAAAAGGCAAGGAAACGGTTCTCTAGAGCTTCTAGAAAAAACACAGCCCTGCTGACACCTTGATTTTAGCTCCTTAAAACCAATTTTGGATTTTTGACTTCTAGAATCAGTAAAATAATAAATTTGTGTTATATTAAGCCACAAAGTTTATGGTAATTTGTTACAGCAGCAATAGGAAACAAATACTGGTCCTCATATATGTTTGTTGAAAGAATGAAAGGAGTCTAAGTGTTGAGTATAAAGCAAAGAAGAAAAAGATAGCAGACATACATTTCTGCCCTCAGAGAGGTTATAATCTAGTGGAGAAAAAAAGACAAATAATAATAATAAAGTATATTATGTGGTAAAGTAGAAGGTGATCAGCACTAGGGGGAAAATGAATCAGGAAGGAGAGATAGGAAAGGCAGCTGGAAGTTATTAAAATTTTAAATAGTATATTTAGGGAAGGCCTCAGTGAGAAACAGAGAGCTAAACAAACACTTGAAGGAAGGTAAGGAGCCAGCAAGAGACAAAAGAGAAGGGGATTCTAAGCAGAGGGAACAGCTGGCAAGAAAGACTTGGAATGGGGTTAAGGGAAGGGGTACCTGATGTGTTAAAGGAGCTGCAAGGAAGCCAGCGAGGCTGGGGTAGAGGAGTGAAAGGTGGGTAGCTGGACTTGAGGCCAGAGAGGTGGTGGGGTGCTAGCCTAGCACAGAAGCCATTGTAAGGACAGGGGCTATTTCTCCAAATAAGAGGATAGCCTTTTAATCAAGTAATATCATCTGATTTATATTTTAAAAGGACTGCTCAGGCAAAGTAGGGCTGAAAATTGGTGTGGGACAGGGAGGAAGTAGAGGTATCCGTTAGGAAGTTTTTCCACATTCCAGATGAAGGAGCAAGGGCTCCTGGACCAAATGCTGGCCATGGAGGTGTCCCTGTCTGCAACAAATTAATTCTGATGCTTGCTAACCTCTTCTTATCATCAAAACTCTGCTAAGTATTTCCTCCTCTTATATTTTTCTTCAAAATGTCTACTTCTCTTTCCTCCTCAAAATGAATAGTGATCTTTTACCTTCATCTCGGTACCCCCATAAACATCTTGACTATTTTTCCTACTTAAAAAAAATTATTTATTTTGAAATAAATTTAGACTCATGAGAAGTTGCAAAAATAATACAGAGAATTCCAATTTACACTTCACCTGGATTTCTCTGATGATAAATAACATCTTACATGACCAAAACATTACCAAAACCAGGAAGCTGACATTGGTAAATACTCTAAACTACAGACATTGCTCAGATTTTAACAGTTTTTACTTGCATCATGTTTGTGTATATTTTTACAAAATTTGATCTCAAGTATAGATTTGTGTAACTACTACCACTATCAAGAAACAGAACTTGTCCACCACTACAACGAAGCTTCCTGTTGCTCCCCTTGACTCTCTCCCCAACCATAACTCCTGCCAACTACTGTTCTGCTCATCATTGCAATTTTATCATTTCAAAAATTTCATACAAATGGAATCAGATAGTATGTAACTTTTTAAAACTTGCTTATTTCAGGCAACATAATATCTTTGAGGCATATTCTAGTTTATATATCAAAAGTTCATTCCCTTTCATTGCTGAGTAGTATTCCAAAGTATGGATGTACCACAGTTTGTCTATCCATTCGCCCATGAAAGGACATTTAAGTTGCTTCCAGTTTGGAGATATAAAGCTCCTATGAACATCTGTGAATGGCTTTTTATGTAAATATAAGTTTTAATTGCTCTAGGATAAATATTTAACTGCTGAATGATATAGTAAGTATATGTATAACTTTATTTTTTTAAAAAAAACTGACAAACTGTTTTCCAGAGTGGCTATTCCATTTTGCATTCTCACCAACAATGTATAAAAGATCCAATAGACCTCAGTCCTTGCCATAAGTTAATATTGTCAGTTTTTTTATTTTGTCCTTTATAATAGATGTGCAGTGATCTCTCACTATGGCTTTAATTACACATTTCCTAATGGCTAAGTATGTTGAATATCTTTTCATTAGCCATCTGTATATATTCTCTAGTGAAGCGTCAAGATTGTCCATTTTCTAATCGGCTTGTCTTGTTACAGAGTTTAGTGAGTTCCTTATATATTCTGGCTACAATTATTTTGTCAACTAATGTGATATGTAAATATTTGTTCCCATCTGTGACTTGTCCTTTTTTTCTCTTAATAGAATCTTTCTCAGAGCAAAAGTTTTAAATTTTGATAAAGTTCAATTTATGGATTTTTCTTTTATGGGCTATGTTTTTGGTTTCACATTTAAAAATTAAGTCATGCTTAGTCCCAAGACATGAAGATTTTCTCTTATGTTTTCTTATAAAAGTTTTATAGATTTACATGTTACATTTAGATCTCAGATCAATTTCAAGTTAATTACTGTATAAGGTGTGAGTTTTAGGTTGAAGTTCATTTTTGTGTAATTGTTCTAATGACATCTGTTAAAAAGACTGGCCTTTTGCTTTTACACTTCCTGACTATACTTGCATAGTTCTATTTCTAGACTTTTGACTTCTTTTCATATCATACTTTATTTTAATTGTTGAATTCCTTTCTCTCTCTCTCTCTCTCTCTCTCTCTCTCTCTCTCTCTCTCTCTCTCTCTTTCTCTTTCTCTCCTATTAGACTTGAAAGCATGGATTGTGTTACTGTTATGCTCAATTCTGTTTCCAGGGCATTTGGCACAATGTCTGTCCCACAGTAAACATACTGTGAATAAAAGTTTATTAAATGAATGAAAGAAACTTGGCTCCTTTGTTTCTTATAAGTGATGTTCTGACTAGTCAGCTTACATTTTTGAAAGGAAATAAAAAGCATTTTCACTGAATTATCTACTATCCTCTCCAGCATTTATTTAGTGTCCATCTGTTCATATCACTTAATAGCTTTTGAATCAATCAAGACATTACTATATTTTGTAAAATATTGCACTAAGGGAACTACAATATAAAATATGGTTCTTATTCTTAAGGAATTTGCATATTGTAATACAGCAAAGTGGTAACAAGCAGGGACTTCATGGTCAAGCAAAAATGAGATAAGTCCTACAAGTCACTTACTAGCTATGTGACCTTGGGCAGGTTATTTAATTTTTAAAGCCTTAGTTAGTCAATATGAGAAGTGGTGGTGATAACAGCACATACCTCATAGGGGTGTTGCAAAAATGATCCTGATGATGCTGTTATAAAGCCTTAGCACATGTCCTCCGAGTTCTTAGTAAAGACAATAAATGCTAGTTGCTGTTGTAGATTTCTATTTGTTAATACTCTAAGTAGAAAATTTTTTCACAGATAATATCACTGTAACCAAGAAAGAGTTCTTTGAGGAGGACTTGACTGGGCTCCAGCAAAATGAATCAAGAAAATATCCCTCTTCCATCTTGCAACCTAAGTCAAAATTATAAATCCATTTCAAAACCATTTCGCAGTCAGTGGGCCTGGTTTTTAACTAAATCACAAAATCTGATATAAATAAACATGGGATATTTTCAAATTAAAAGTAAGTACATTTTTCAGAATTGCATCAGTGGACATAGAAGTATTTACCCAATAGAGAAATTTGCTAACTCGGCAGGCCACATTTTGATTACAGAGGACTGGCTACCTCAAAAAGTTAAATAAATCTTTCTTCTGTTTTCAAGAAACCATTTATGCTTTGCAACAGAAATGGTGTTTATGTAACTATGATGCTCTTCGCAATCATTAATTCCATCTCTTTAAACATCCTAATGAGCTCTAGTAAATTTTCTGATTGTTCTCTGCTTTTTGTGAAGACATTAGTCTAAGTTCTAGTTATAAACAAACAAATATATAAACATTTGGTGTTTTAACACATTTTTCACCCTTCATAAGATAACAGATTTTTCATCCTTCAAAAGATAAAACAATTCTAATATGTTTTATCTTTTCTGTATGTGCCTACACAGAGTTTTCTTCTGTCGATAGATAGTAGTGAATAAAATGACAGTAACATAGAGTTCTGAAGCCTCAAAGCTTTCATTACAATCTAGTCAGGGGTCAAGGGTTGGAGCAGGCAGCTCTTTTCTGGCTTCTGAAATGGTTCCTAAGCAGTTGAGATGTCTATGTTCTAACCCAAGTCTTCTACTGGGGAAGTCCACAAGCATCTTCGACCACTGCACATTTCTAATATGAAAATCTGCATTATATCCAAACAGCATCTTCTGGGTGACATTTTTGCAAACATAATTTATAAAACCCACTGTGGACCAGTGTGTCAACTGCAGATTCCCTGAAAATACTACCCTAATAATGTATGGCTGAAACAAAGATAAGTTTACAGCTTACTGCAGTTAAGAAGGACCACTACCTTGACAGAGCTGTAGTAACATCTTGGAGCAGAGAAGGAAAAGACAAGATACTTATAAGGTTTGTGGTCTGGTTTAAGGTGAATCGTTCTTTGGTGGAAAGTGGGGATGTGGGAGCTCGATTGGGATTGGGCAAAGGTCGTGATAAAATTGTTAGAATAGGTGGAGTGAGGTGAGATATGGAAATAAGTCTTGAGGAGTGGCCAGGTATTAAGTGAACTTCATAGAGAGATCTGATATGCTGAGAACGGATAAGGAAGGCAGCTGAGTGCCTATTGCTCAAAAAATAGATTTTCCAAAAGTTCTTGAAATAACTAATAAAGTTATTTTTAACTTCATCTTCCTAGGCTAGAATGTCTTGGAATAGTAGTGTCGTGTTAATAAAGTAACCGTGAGCTGTGTTTGGGTTTTTATAAGAGTGAAGCACATGTCATTTGGCGTGTGAAAATCTCTCAGCTTTCCAGTCTCACTATTGACACCCTCTGGGTCAGAGATTTTCTCTTTATTGAATCTTTTCTTTAGGTTAAGGCATTGATGCCTCCAGGATGCCTTTCTTTAAATATGATTTCTCTTGAGAGTGGAAGAAAAATACATTGTTAAGAGTATAAAATATTAATCAGATGTTACTGATTATTCAATGATTAAATTATTTAATGATGGAATTATTAGTCAGAAGTCATTCTCCTAAAAGATCCTGAGAGAAAGAGGCATAGAAGTAAGTTTTTTAAGGAAGAAGGGATGGGGAGCTGATTGCTGCACTGGAGCTCGGGACATTACCCTAGGAGGATGGGCTGCTGCTCTGAAGGATGCTATCAGCTAAGGAAACCATGGCAACTGGCATGGGTTGGAGTATGCATATGGGTATATGTACTAAAAGAAAATTACCTTCTCATCTTGTCTCTCTAGGATACACATTGTGTCTAGTATTTACGTTCTCAGGGGATTCTTCTCCAAGAGTCACCTCCCCTCATCTTACAAAAAGGATCTCCTGGGGTTTTCCCAGAGTACCTTCTACAGGTGCACATGTGTACTGTGAGCTCATGTATACCAACTATTTTCATGTGATGAAATTTGGAATTTAGACCATATAGAGATGAAATAAATGAAATAAACACAATAAGCCCATTTGTGTTTAACTCAATTAGATTTACTTTTATTCTATCTGTTCTAGATCATCAGGGTTTGTTTTCCTATTTTACCCCACTTCTAGTCAAAAGTTTTCTCTTAATTTCATATTGTCTTTCTATGTTATACCTCTGTTTTATATCAGATCTATTTTTTCTCCTAATTTTTCTTTCTTTTCTCCCTCCAGTGGAATATATATATATGTATGTGTGTATGTGTATGTGTGGATGTACGTACATACATACACACATACACATACACATACACATATACATAAACATATACATAGACGTATATGTGCATGTGTGTGTGTATATGTAAAAAGAATATATATATATATGTAAGCAGAATATATATATATATTCTGCTTACATATACACACATATACATACATATATATATATATATTCTGCTTACAGCACAACTCTACTCACCCAGGCTAAGATTCTAACAGGCACTTCCCAACCACCACCCTAGACCTACCTCTATCTCATTTGGGCTGGGTGAGAATATGTGGCACAGGCACCAACAGCATTTGCTTTTCTGCTTCATCCTTTTCCAGCCTGGGAAAGCATTTCCCTTAGCATTTCCTTCAGGGGTCTGGCGACCATCTAAAGGGAGTCTCATCCCACAATCCACATAAGCCAAGGAAGAACACAAACCGAAAGGGATTTTTCCAGAGTCTCCTCCAGCTAAAGGTAGCTATGGCAGGACAACACAAAATTCAGTTTTAGACATACTGAGTTTAAATTGTCTCTGAATCATCCATGTGGAGATACCATGCAGACAACCGAATATCCAAGATTGGAGTTCAGGGAGCACTTGAGATCTTGCTCCCCGGCATATGTCCTCAGTTTGGCTCAAACTCTTATAAAAATTCTAAAAAAATAAAAAGATTGAAGTTCACATGAGAGCCTAAATATACATATACATATACATATATATATATATATACACACACACATACATATATCTATGGATAGATAGATAGATAGATAGATAGATAGATAGATAGATAGATAGATAGATAGATATAGATATAGATATAGATATGGATAGTCATCTGTGCAACATCTACACATAGGTACATAGCTGTATTTAAGGCCATGGAAATGAATGATATTGCTGGGGAGAGAATATGCAGTGAATGAGGAGGAGGTATAGGTCTGAGCTTTGAGAAATTACAGAAATCAATGTCAAAGCAGACAAATATGAACCTAAGAAGAGAAGAAGCAGAGTGGGAGCTGCCAGAGAGGAAGAAAAATAAATTGGTAGGATGGAGCCAATGAAGCCAGAGAGAAGAGCATCCCAAGTTCTTCACAGATTTAAACCTACAAAAGAACGACCCAGCAAAATCTGCACTACATTGCAATTAGATATGGGAGATTATCAGAGGTAACATTCATTTTAATTGAAATCTACTAAAGGACAAATTGAAGTCTATGTAATTTTCTTTGTTCAGAGACTAAAATGGTGCACATGAAATGGAACCCATTTCAATACTGGGATGCTTATTATATTAATGCTTATTGGGAGTTGACAAAATGATTGAAGAAAATTTGTTTGTTTTTCCCTAAAGAGAAATAACAAGTTAAAGTATTAAGTAGTCTATCAGATCCCTGTACATAGCGTTCTCTGAATTTCTATCCACAGCATATTTTGAATCTAATAATTTAAATCTTACTATCTTGTAGAAAATTTAACTTAAAAAATAATGCAAGTGACAGTATGGCAGAGAAAATGATTATGTAAGACTCTTTCTCAAGTGTTTACAATAAAAAGAAATAAGATTGAGCATGAGTCATACAAATTACAAACAATCAGCTAAATCCAATGAATAAGAAACAATAACTTCTAAATATCATAAAACATGCACTCCCAGGCAGCCTACACAAGGAGGATGCTCTGAGAGACTTGAAAAATCAATTCAAAGATAAAAGCTTTCTGTCTTTAGAGAGTGAGTAGAAAATACATCATGAGACCTTCAATAGCATATTCCACTCAGTTATTGCTCAAGATCTTTTTTGTGCTGTGTGGATATGAGTTAGGACTCTTCTTGTGGCCAAAGTTCTCATTGAAATAAATGAGAGAGAAAAGAAAAAGAGAGAGAGAAAGACTAATGTACTAATTAACAATTACAAGTACACCCACATGCAGTTCCATCAGAGTTTTAATAACAGGTCCTAGGGAGGTAACAAATGAATGAAACATCCCCAACAAGGAAAAACAGAAAAAAAAAATACACATATACAGTACAAATGATGATACGCTATTCCTTACTTCGTGAGAAGGCTTCTCTCAATAGCCCTCTAGCTTATAGTACACTAAAACAGAGTCCAGAATAAGAGAATGAAGTTTAGAGCACCTTCTCACACTCTGATGTGCATATGAATCACCTGGGGATCTCTTTCAAAATGCAGATTCTGATTCAGTGGGTCTGGTGTGAGGCCTGAAATTCCAATATAAAATAAGCCCAGGTATCGCCAGTGCTGATGATCTTTGGACCACATTTTGAGTAGCAAGGTTGAAATAAAACCTAGAACTAGAAGTTTTACCCCAACAATGGTAAAAGTCTGAGGTAGCTATCTGACTTGAAACTGGAAAGAAGATTCAAGACCAATGTAGCAGGAGGAGAATAAAGAAGATTACCACACGCAGGTGGCCAGACACAGGAGGGTATACACAAACACAAACAGAAAGATTATAACCAAGGGAACATCCTCCCCTCATAAGAGGGCGGAAGGATTCTAAGCAGCAGCCTAGGACGTGAGCCAGCTTTAGAAGCTCAACTGTATAAACAGCAGAGGGGTAACATAGCCCTAAAAAGCCCGACTGCAGCAGGACAAACGAAGTATAATTATCCTTTACATAGACCACAACTGAGACTTTGAAAAGTTTAGCCTGAGACAAAAAAAAAAAAAACACCTCATTTTCAGAACATTGTCTGCTTGGGGTGAATGCAAACTTACAGAAATAAATCAAGGGTGCCCAGCTCATTGTAATCACCAATGGGCAATTACTAATAGCAAAGTAAAGGAAATCCATATCGTATCTTAATTATCTATCAGCAGAAGATTAGTAGGCCTGTGTTAGTAGCTGTTGATAATATTGACAACACTTCAATCCTTTTTTACCCTGCAGGGCTGAGGCATAGTGTCCACCAGAGTCATCAAAGAAGCAGGGATCGAAATGATTTTCCATACCACAAAGTACGATTCCAGTTCTTTGCATTTTAAGTAATCCATTTAAATTCAGAGGGCTCAAATAAGCACAGTTAATTGAGTCTGCTGGAAAAATGACTATATATTTATTTAAAGTTCACATCATTTGTATTTAGTCCCCATTATAAAGATAAATTCCCTAGATCTTACAGTTCTCCCAGCCACCCACCCTCTGTTCCCCATAAACTCAGGATCAAGGTGAAAATTCCCAAAAGTAATTTATGAGTTCCTTTCACATTCCCACAGGGCTGCTTGCCTGTTTGCCCACACTGTGCAAGAAGCTGTCAGCAACATCTGCACATTAATGGGGCTTGGTGGAAGGGTAAGTCAAAGGTCATTTGTCTTGGTTCTGTTCCCCAGGTGTACCACCTCCCTTATATGCCTAGGCTTGAGGCATATTTTAGAAATATGTCTGCATGTCTATCCATAATGTGTGCATGGTACTTTTTGATGTTTTCATACTTTACATAAAGGGGATTAAATAACTTAACAACACAGTGCTGACTAGAAACATTGAAACATAAAGGAGTGAAACCTATATGGTTACCATTTATGTAAACTAAAAGTACATGCTCCATCGAGCAATGTCCTTATTTAGGAGCTCAGGCTGATGGACCATCTACCATCTAGAACCACTACTGTTAACTATCCTGGTGAAAGCAGTATGAACCATGCTCTGGCTCTTAAAGGCTTCTGCTCAAAAATGACACACATTAATTATACTGATGTTTCGTTGCCACAACAAATCACATGTCCACATCTCAAGGGAGCCAAGAAGTGTGAGCCCATCTGAAAGGGGGGAAACCAGAAAACAGATGGCAAACACACACAATATTTTAATTTATATTTTATAATACTTATAAGGATGAACATCAAATGCATTAGAATGGTTGTCTATAGCAATAAGGAGAATAGAACTGGAAATGAAGAAAAAGAATAAATGAACAGCAAATAAGGACAGGTATTATTACTCCCATTGTACAGATGGGTAAACTGAGAATCAGAGTTTTAAGATGTCATGATCCCAACCAGTTACTGCCACAGAGAAACTTAAACTCAGGTCTTCTGATTCTATATCTCAATCCTTGTCCCTTAAGTCTCTAGGTCTCAGGGCTACATGCTTTGACAGAAAAATTAAAATTCTTCAATTGCTGTGCCTTCCTATCTACATGATGATTTGAACAGGATGGACCAATATTTATAAATTGGCATTTATTTACATCATTTGATATTTTAATCAAGAGCACCTCACATACCTAAAATAAAGCTCACTGTATTTTCTCCTTGACAAGCAATCTTAATAGCATTTTGAAGAAAAGCAAGAAGTAGAGAGTAAAATGAACCTGAGGTAGAATCCTGGCCTTGTCATGTACCAACTTTATGACTTTAGACACACAATTTAATCCCTTTAAGTATCATTGTCCTCATTCATTAAGCAAGAATAATAATGCCTAACTTGAAGGGGCAGTCGTAAAGATGAAATAAGAAAAGAGCACATCACAGAGCCTGGCATATAAAAGTGTTTTAAACATTAACTTTAGTTTTATTGCCACAACTTTTATAAGGTAGTTTACATTGAACCGATAACCTGTGTTTTCCTGATCCAGCCTATTTACTATTCAAGTGATATTTCCTCTGTTTTGCTCATACTATAACTCATTAAGGGTTACCTTAACTCATTCACCATGAATATAATGAGCCAAAGTGAAAATCAGTCATTGAGGTTTTAGGTTGATGTTTTAAGCGTCATAGCTCTCCAAAAGGGACTGTTACAAGTAAATGTACCTTTTAGAAACATCCGGTTCCTTAAATTTGAAGCAAAACCCAAATAATAAGTAAATAATCCCTGAAGCTTCTAAATTTTATTATATTTGTCCGTAAGAATTCCATCCCATTTATTCGTTCAGCATAATGAATAAAAGTTTCCTCCTGATTGCAGGAATATGAGCTAATGTAACCACCAATATATTCTAAGATATCAAAGAAAGTTTTAAGTAAAAGACAATGTTTAGAAATTATGTTTTACATTATATTTTTACTATGTATGTAGGCACCTCCAAATGACATATTGTTACATTTTATATGATTTTGGAATTTGAGCTAATATAAATGGGGTCATATCGTATACATTTTTCTATGACCTGCTTTTCACTCAACGGTATGTTTTTGAGAATCAGTCATGCTTATGTACAAATCAGAAGTTTACTTTTTTAACTAAAGTATGATTTCCATGTATAAATATTCCAGCTTGGTTATCCATGCTTCACCATCAGAATAGTGATTATCTTTAATTAGGAGACAGGGGATACAATGGGGGAGAGGCTTAGAATGAGGGGGGATGGAATCTGTACTAAACATTCGCTATTTCTAAGTTGAGTGGAAGTTTGTTTTGTTATTCTTTATGATACAGATATATATTCTTTTTGACATTTCATACTTTACATAAAGGGTATTAAATAACTTAACAACACAGTGCTGACTAGAAACATTGAAACATAAAGGAGTGAAACCTATATGGTTACCATTTATATAAACTAAAAATACATGCTCCATCGAGCAATGTCCTTATTTAGGAGCTCAGGCTGATGGACCATCTACCATCTAGAACTACCCCTGTTAACTATCCTGGTGAAAGCAGTATGAACCATGCCCTGGCTCTTAAAGGCTTCTGCTCAAAAATATATTTATAAAATATTTCAAAAATTGGAGGGGTGAGAGAGGATGTTGCTCATTATTATCTGATTCAAAGTACATGGCCAATTCATCAAGTACAAAGTTACATTTTATATTGGCATGAATGTCACTTTTTTTCATTGTTTCTCTTTAAAAAGTAACCCAAAGTATATAGAGTCGATTCCTTTAGCCTTCTTTACCTATGTCATTCCAACCAGATATGACAACCACATGTGAAAGCCATCTGCAGCATGTTAGCATTTGAAAACTGTTCTCTTTAATCCAATACATTTTCAACTTGCTTTCTCCTATATATAGCAAGCCGAGGCACTGAATGACCACAAATCCATTCATCAGTAAATATCACTGATTTAAAACTAGCTGCTAAATAAAGACTGAAATATAAAACATAAAACATACAAAACATTTGTAAAGCTTTCTTACAGACAAAAAGCCACATATCAAAATGAGAAATATTTGACAAAACAACAGAAGGGAAATTGAAAGAGGGGACAGTATCATTCATTTATTCATTTATTCATTTATTCATTTAATCAATCATTAAATATTTATCAGGTACTTACTACATGCCAAGTACTAAGCAAGGACCTGAGCTCACAAAGGTAAATTTGACCTAGGCAAGTATTTTCACTACAGAACTCCTCGCATCTTATTAAATAGCCTGTTTGCTGTGAAGCCGTTGCTTCCTCAGCTTAGGGCATGTAACTTAATGCCCAGTGCCTAGCACAGCAGCAGGTGCACAAAAGGTCTCAGTAAATGTTTATTGAACAAATCACAAAAACTACATTGCACTAGAAATCTATAACTCATGGTTACTTTCCACTTTTTCCTTCTTGCAAGAAGCTTCTTTTCAGATTTTGCCTTCAGAGCCCCCAAATCTTCAAATCACAATCCTCACCCCGATCTGCAATATTCCCAATGCCTCTGCACTGCAGACGCCTCCCCTACACACACAGACACACTCACACACACATTCACAGAAAAGAATTTCAAAATTCCAATCTTGACCATTTAGAGCAATTAATGAGAAACTGGAGTTTAACAATGGAATCTCAGAAAACATTCCAGGAAATTATTTGCTTCACTGTCTCGCTCTAAAGACAGCATTCTTGAACACAGATATTTGAGAGAGCTAACAGAGTCTGCATCTTTGCTCATTGCACAAATCAACTCGGATAGTGTGGCAGACAGACGACTTTTGTACAGTGAGGAGGTCAAAGAAATGAGCAAGAAGGGCAGCCGCCCAGAGGAAGCAAAGCAGAGACAAGGGTTTTGAGAACCAAGCTGGAATGTAGCACCAAAAGAAAATAACCAGATTAGAAAACAGAGCACACTGCCTTATTAAAGAATATGGCAAAGGAGAAAGAGTTAACATAAAACCTTGTATTCTAACAGTTTAGGATCTTTCAGAATGTATGGAAGGCTGATGAAGGTGAGAAGGGAAAAAGTTTGAGGGGCAATGGAAAAGTGTCTCTATATTTATTACAGATTTACTGTGGGCTGCTTCTATCCTGATTTATATATTCTCGTCATCCCTTCAAGAAAGAGGGGTCCATGCTGTACTGTGGGACTTGTAAAAATAACTCTGGATATGAAAATCAGCCATTTATCATTACTGTTCAGAAGACTGGTCATCTGAAAATTCCAAGCAATCTAGCATTTTCTATAGTCAGCAAAGAACTGAGGAAAATGCCTCAATTTCTAGTTCTCAATCCTTGTTGGTCAAAACCTCAGACCTCAATCTGGCCTTCGATAATAAAATTTTTTGACATATCAAAATTTTATTTATACTAATCTTTTCATGTTATGTTGATGTCAGTGAATTTGGATATAATTATTAAGAAACATAATCGGCAACTGGTTCATCATGCCTCTGTTTATAAGATGTTCCCAACCCAACTGCCTTATTCATTCTGAGGCAAGAAACCGATTCTTCTACTCTCTTCTCTCTATACACGTCTTTGGATCAAGTTGAGAAAACAATGGATTCCTAAGAAATATGTTCTGTTTGATATTTAAAGAACAAATCCTACATTCTCATTAGGCCATCAGAGGACACTTTAAAACATTATTCGTTCTAGTACAAGAGCCACTGTTAACACAGTGAAATGCTCAGTCTTTGACTCCATCACGTTCTGAGCTCACGTTGTTCCCATGGCCTTCAGGCTAATAGCTCCTGCTTTAGACATGCTAATTAGAGGAATTATGCTAGGGGCTTGAGATTTTACAAAAACAGTCCCTACCATTTTCCCTTCCCTAGACATAAACGAAGCCAGAACTCTGTACTTTAAGATGGATTTGAGGGTCTATTAGAGCTCCCATCTTCTCTATTGGCACTTTCTCGATCAATAAATCTTTCCTTACTCTAAACTCTGATGCTTTGAGTTTTGGCCTTTTGAAGAGTCAAACACATAGACTTTGGACCAGTAACAATACTTTAAAAATCAAATTTTTCCTTGTTTAATTCAAGAAAGACTCATCAAACTCTAACTAAAGCATGCAAGTCACATAGAGAAACCTTGCCCTTAGCTGGTAGAACACCAACTAATGGCCTCCAAATGGCCATGTCTGCATAACCCCCAAAAAGATAATTGAATCAAACATGTAGAAGATGTTATATAGAATGAGCAAACACCTGTTCAAGTAAAGGTTTGGTTTTCTCTCCTTTTCTACTTCTGAAAGTGATCTAAGCACAGTCCTCAAAGTCTACATGCCTCACAAGCTTCTTTCAGTCCAATTTCTTTTTCTCTTTATTAATTAAGTACATATTAATTGAAGCGCTTGGCATGCCAGGCCCTGAGCAAAGATGTTACAGCTGTGCTCATTGTGGAGTTAGAGAAAACAAATGACCACAAAACTATTACAAAGCAATGTGATCAGGATTAAATGGGGAGAAAGCATAAAGCACAGTGGGTGCTCTTGAGGCACCACCTCTGTGGGGAGAGTAGTGGATGCTGACAAGAGAAGGCTGTCTATCACCTATCACTTTGTACTGCCACTAATCTCCCTGAAAATATTTTGATACTTCATCTGATTTTGGAAGAAAATGCTGAAATCAGTTCGGGAAATCATAGCTAGGAGAAGCTGGCAACAGGGCTTTGGGCTGGAACAAGGCAGGAAAATCACAGCACAACACTTCTCTTCCTTTGTCAATAGGCTATGTAAATAGGCAATTACAAAACAGTGTATAAATCAGATATTCCAATGTCTCTATTTGATAATCTGTATGGAATTTAATTCCAGTTGAGTTTTATTCCTTTGTTCTCTTATATTCAAACATACATCAAAGAATTAATAGCCTTAAAATTAATCTAAGTGACAGAAAAGGCCTTGAAAAAATACCTTTGTCTCTCCAATACTCCCCTCATTTACTATTTTAAAATAGGCCCTCTCTTCTCCTTTCTTCCCCTGAACACATGAAGGTCCCTGCAACATTGACTCTCCTTTGTCTAATGAATTACAGAGATGAACCTAGGAGTAAGGATGCATCATAGATCACCTGAGCTGTGACATTAAAGAGAAAAGTTAACTTTCAAAAGGAACGTGTGGAATTTAAAAGAGAAAGAAAATAAAAGATTTGTGTTTTCCAGGTGGATAGTAGATCTTTTTCAGGAAAATAGGTATGGAGTTAGGAATCAAAGTTTGCATTTTAATTTTAGAAGTCTTCGTTGACATGTTTCTCCTACTCAGTCCCAAATAGCTCTAATTACTCTAAAGTCAACAGTAATATTTGATTGCATATACTTTGGTTTCCAGACTTCTAAACAAGCATTCCCGAGAAAAAAACCTCCAGTTGGAATGAAGTCAAGGAGAAAGACCATACGAGGAAAGAACACGTTAGTACTGCTTTTTTAAAAACATCACCACAAGACCCAAATCAAGCAAATCTGAGAGAATAATATTACTATTCCCACTGCCAGGGGAAGAGTTGGTCACTCTTTGGATAAGGGGGGAAAATCCCTGGTTCCAAGAGATCAGACGTAGCCTGAACCTTGGAACCACTCTCTCAACACGTAAACCATAAAAAGAAAAAAATCCACAAATTTCCGTTGACTGGGAGATATGTGATGCTTTTCATTTCATTACAGTAAAACTGTAAGTGGAAAATGTAAGGATATGTCAGCTTAGTCTCCCTACATTGCTTCTGGGCTGGAGCACAGATTTCTCTGAACACATTAGTTCTATATCTACTTAGGTATTTGAAGCTTGATAAGTCCTGTTAAAAATCATCTCACTCGCATGCTTTGTCGACATTCCAGAAGGTGCTTTTTATTCTAGTCAGGAACTATTTTGTCCTTCAGGATGGTCACTGAGGTGAGATTGTTATGGATATTTATAGCAGAATGTAACCTGTCATAATTTCAGAAATCATGGATAGTTTTCTATTCTTATAATAAGTATCTGAAGTGGCACTTTACTATCTTGCATTGGACCCAAGACTGCAGCCTGTTCGATTAACTCTCCTGAAGTCTCAGTTTTCTTACCTAAATTTTAGCAATCACAAAAAATAAAAATTAAAAAAAAAACAAAACAAAAAACAGTTATCTCTATCTACTTTAAACCATCTGCCCTAGAAAATGTGTGTACAGGTGACTTACACAACATAACTACATATGAATCACTTAAAATTAGATATTTTTTCAACACTTTACCTGAGCATTTCTCCAATAGACTACGAAATCCATCATTCTAGCTATCATTTGCCTTCACTACTGATTTGGGTGAAAATGGAGACCAAAGCTGAGCTCTGTTTTACACTGGCACCGTGTTTTAGAAATGTGTCCTTTAATTTGTTAGGAAACTCCTTTCCCCTAACTCTTGCCAATAGGTTAAATTCAAGCAGTATTCTTTGTCTCTTTCCAATTTAGGCAACAGGTAAAATAACATTCTCTGTGCCCAGCAAGAATAATTCATCTTCATTACTCCACAAAACACTCTATACTTGAACAGTCTGCAGTATGACTATGAAGAAAACAAGCAGAAGGGCAAAGCAGAAATTCCTTAGAAAAAAATTGTCACTTTTCTTTCAAAAGCATCCAGTGGTAAAGTGCTTATAAAATTAAAAAGAAAATGTGATCTAAAAATAATCAAACATTATCTATCATGGTAAGGCTTTATTTATCATAGTGCTTGGAGCAGACAAAATGTAAAATCAATGCTATTGTTGCAATCGGGGAAAACTTCTTGAAGACGTTGATGAAAGAAGCCCTCTGTATCCTTCCTTTTACCCACCTTAAGCCTCTGAAGTGTCACCTTGATAAAAGCTAACGGGAAAAGGCAAGATACAAGAATAACTCTAAAAGTCCCTCCTTCTACCTGGATCAGTCAGTTGGGAAGAAAAGAAAATGAGAGATGAAAAACAGATTAAATAGCACAAGATAAACCGAATCCCAGAAAAATAGAAATGTGGCAATGCGGCGCTACTTTAGATAAAAAAAAGAAGACCATTCTAGATGAAAATAAGAAATTAAGTTAGAGTAGTATTTTCTATTTCTTGATACATGACCTAAAATATTGATTGCAGTCAATGCTAGATTCAGAAAAATCATTTATATGAATTTCTATCAGTGCCATAACACCAATACTGTGACACTGTGCCGATTCTATAACTCACCCATTCGGTAGACTTGGATCCAGCTGTGGCATTGAACGAAACTAAAGGATCATGTGCCAGGCACTGTACTATGCATGAGAAATACAAAGATGTGTAAGAGAAAGGTACCACCCATGAAGAGTCAGTCATTGGGGGCAGGGAGATTTTAAAGTCCAGCCAACCTGCACACAATGTTTCCAGAGACTCTACTAAAGCAGTGGTACCTAAACTTTAATGTGCATATAAGTCACCTGAGGACAATGTTAAAGGCAGAATCTTATTCAAAAGATTTGGACAAGATCTCAGACGATGTTGATGTTATTGTCTTTGGGCTATACTGAGAGTAGCAGGCCCAAAAGCACAGTCAATTTCAGCTATTTATATAGCAAGAAACACCATGGGAACCAGAGGGAGTATTTATGTGGCTGTGCTGGGGGTGCTACCTGGTCAGTAAGAACGAGGGTCTCTGTGGCCTGTAATTCTGTGCATACAGAAGATGGTGAGTGGTGCTCTTCATCTCCTCTGAGGTTTGAGGAAATCTACTAAGTGGATAGTAACACAAAAGCTATGTAGTGATGAAATCAAGTTTCCCTTGACTGGAAATCTTGACAATGGCTAGAGTTAGTGCTAAAGTAGATAACAGAATTTTTTACCTGAGATTTTAACGTAAAAAATTGTAGATTTTGCTTCTGAACTGAAGACTAAAATGCTGAGCTGGCATTTAAGATTCGGCTTACCCAGAGTCTATGAAAAAGAAAATATATAAAAGTGAATTTCAATATTTGTTCAATACAGTTCTATTACAATCCTAAAAAGAATTAACCATTCACTAATTCTGAGGTTAGTTGGCATACTTAACCAAGATCCTTCCTCTCCAGTTATATGCCATTAAGAGAGAAAATAATCTAAGATTCTAGTATCTTGACAAAAATACCAAGGTAATAACTAGATATGAGAATTAGCTTTCTTAAAAATGTGTTTATTTAAATCCTAAAAGAAAAAAGAGTCAAAAGAAATCCTTGCACTCTCACCTGTGCAGTTTAAAAACTGGAGGATGAAAATCTCTATTTATATCTCCTCTAGATTCAACCCTCTCTCATGTGCAATAGGACCTCTGTCATTGTCCCATTATTTCCATCACCCTTTGTATCAAACTTTCACTCTCTAATACCTCTTCTCAAGTTAAAAGCAAGCTTATCACAGTATTATTTTCACAAATGAAAATTTCTCCAGATCCTGCTGTTCTACTGCTACATTTCTCCTTTCTCGGCCACTTTTCTTCAAAGGGTCAGCTGCACTTCCCATGTACTTTTACTTTGCATTTTTTAACATCTTTTTTTTTTTTTAAGTAGAAAAACACTGCTTTTTAAATGAAATCTTAAGTAGAACGCTAAGACAAAAAATAAGCAGGAGCACAACGTCACTGGCTCATGAGATAGTGAGCACAGAAACCTCCCATGCAGTCTTCCACTCCTGCTTGTCCAGGCAGGCCCTGGGGTATCTCTGAAAGATCTGAGGCTTTTAACCA
>NW_011888962.1:2107032-2118052 GCF_000151845.1 Pteropus vampyrus
GCTGAGCTGGCATTTAAGATTCGGCTTACCCAGAGTCTATGAAAAAGAAAATATATAAAAGTGAATTTCAATATTTGTTCAATACAGTTCTATTACAATCCTAAAAAGAATTAACCATTCACTAATTCTGAGGTTAGTTGGCATACTTAACCAAGATCCTTCCTCTCCAGTTATATGCCATTAAGAGAGAAAATAATCTAAGATTCTAGTATCTTGACAAAAATACCAAGGTAATAACTAGATATGAGAATTAGCTTTCTTAAAAACGTGTTTATTTAAATCCTAAAAGAAAAAAGAGTCAAAAGAAATCCTTGCACTCTCACCTGTGCAGTTTAAAAACTGGAGGATGAAAATCTCTATTTATATCTCCTCTAGATTCAACCCTCTCTCATGTGCAATAGGACCTCTGTCATTGTCCCATTATTTCCATCACCCTTTGTATCAAACTTTCACTCTCTAATACCTCTTCTCAAGTTAAAAGCAAGCTTATCACAGTATTATTTTCACAAATGAAAATTTCTCCAGATCCTGCTGTTCTACTGCTACATTTCTCCTTTCTCGGCCACTTTTCTTCAAAGGGTCAGCTGCACTTCCCATGTACTTTTACTTTGCATTTTTTAACATCTTTTTTTTTTTTTAAGTAGAAAAACACTGCTTTTTAAATGAAATCTTAAGTAGAACGCTAAGACAAAAAATAAGCAGGAGCACAACGTCACTGGCTCATGAGATAGTGAGCACAGAAACCTCCCATGCAGTCTTCCACTCCTGCTTGTCCAGGCAGGCCCTGGGGTATCTCTGAAAGATCTGAGGCTTTTAACCATCTGCTTAACTCGCTTATCACTGTCTCCCTGACTCTCCTGTCTAAGGAAATTGTTAAAAATACTCACGACCTCTTAAAATCAATAGACACTTTTCTGTCTGTGTCTTACTTGATTCTCCAAAGTATTTGATACTATAGATGAGTGTGGAACTATTTACAATTTCTACATATTTGATTCTCTCTCTTCAGTGTCTTTGCACTTTTGTTTCTTCTCTTCTAAACTTCCATCAGCTTTCCATTTCACCTGGATCAAAAGTCCATTTGGGTTTCATGACCCATAAAGCCCTGCTCAATCTACAAGTCACTTCCCTCCTCTCACCATACTGTCACCAGAAGACCATACTGTCTTCTGCTCTCTCACTATGCTCTAGCGCTACCACCTACCTGCCTTTGTATCTCACATTTACACCTCACATAAACACCTCACCTAGATGCATTATTTTTCTGAGGTTTTTTTTTCCTTTTAGATATGTAGTTATTGTTTTCTACTACATGATTTTCAAAAGTATAGATCTAGAGAAATTGCATCAACTCACTGAAAGCTTGCTTTCTTATTTAATATGCAGAATATCATTTTATTTGAAACTAAAGTATCAGACAGGCTCTGGTCTCTACCTAGACTGGAAATGATTCCAGGGAAGCAAATCTTCCGAACTTAGTTATATCAAATGCAACCATTTGTTGAGCACTCCTATGGGTTATGTGGGAGATAACAAGAGAAGAATACAACATGCTTTCCTGAGTAAAAATGATTGTGGTTGAGTGAACCGTTGGCAATTCAAATTGAGATATATCATACTTAATTACGTTCTGATTAAGGAAAATATACTGAAAGAAACTGTAGGGTTTTTTTCCTCCTTAAATTTGAGTTTCTGACATACTAACTTTATTTTTCAGCAGAGCTATTCCTCTGCTTCAAAGAAACAAAATCGACAGTACTGGATCCTCATCCTCATTCCAATATTCACAATTCTGGACAATAATTTCATTTTTATTTTATTAGTTTTAAATAGGTTAAAATTAAGTTAGAAAAAAATAAGTTGGCAGTATTCACATGATATTAAATTGTAAAATTCTAGCTCATCTCTACCTCCTGCTCCTTTTGCTCACACTTTAAATTCACCAGCTGAATCCAATGGAATAATTGTATTTGTTTAAACAGAAGTAGGTCGAAGTCATTCTAAACAGAAAAACAAAGATGCTGCTAACATAGGCTAATGCATTTCTAAACCTAGATTTTAAGGATAAGAAAGAAGTAAGCTTCTATATACTTTCTAAGGCTGTCAATTAATGTTTGAGAGGTCTGTGCTCTGGGAGAGCTTATGGTTTCCCAGATCATCTTGCTGATACTCTTCCCTATATTAACCCAGGAAAAAGTGTGCTGTCAAAGTAAATCAATTCAATAGCTTTGTAATGTACTCAGTACCTGTAATTTTGAATAAAAAATTCCCCCCATAGTACCAAAACTTCAAAACAAATATAACATTTTATGTAGTGGATCTCAGATATAGTAGATTCTTCTGATTACATCAGTCCCAGATAATTTTACTTTATTCTGGCTTTAAATATAGCCATGACCTTGTGATAGCTTCCTTGAATGATCTTGTCACTTTCACAACTGTAAGGGGTGTCAGATCTCTAGGCCTATTTCTTATAGTTTCTTCTTATTTTGTTTCGTTTGTTAAGTTTTTTAATCAGGTGCCCAGAGTCTTGACATTTGTTCCTTGGGCCACTTTGTGGTTTTCTCAAAAAAATGGTACAAAGACATTTTCTATCACATTCGAAAAGTGAGCAAGCTAATACTGTCCTACCCAATTCCACTTGGTTTCATATTTGGTTAGAACACTATTCCTCTTTTTAGTTTCTGCTTCCCCAGCTGCTTTCACTGGGCTGTGGAAGATCTAAATCTGTAACTCAACCCCACCAACATCCTGGAGTAACCCCTTCAAATCACAATAAGGAGTTCACCAGCAATCATAGTCCACTAGCAAGTAAGGTCAAAAATTCATCTTTCTCTGCCATGCACTTCACCCTTGAGTTGCTTAGAAGAGCTCTAGGTATCTGCAGACCCACTGATTTGCCATCGGTCCCAGTGACTGTGTCATTACTGCCATGGTCAGTTTCTATGCATGGCACTCCAATATCTTCCTAGCTCTGCGGCCCTACCATAAACTACCAGCTTGAAGAACGCTGACACACAGCCTATCCCTTGCCTGTCCCTTTCTCTGGAGGGGCTGGAACACATGCATTGTACCTATAGCTACTTCATAGACCCCAGCTATAGATGGACTGATTGCATTAGAACATGTCACAGTTGTCTGTCTGATATAAATTCCAGCCAGTAGACTAAACACCCTTATATATAAGAAATGAAAAGTTGCTATAACCCAGCCCAGGTTAAAGACAACTTTTGAATGCCTTACAGTGGACCAATGGCTACCCACTCCAGTAATCAGCTTTCGAGCTGTTCCAGTTGTCCCTTATTCTCAAAAGTGCTAAGCCTCTTCAACAGTAGCCAGCCTGATTCTATGATCCTATCACACTTCATCCTCAAGCCCTTCAGAAACACAGCAATATGAAATGCAGCCTCTAACTTCAAATGGGACGTGATACACACTTATACAATGAACAGAAAACACAATGTGTGGTTGCCATTCCTGCTACTTTAGGCTCTGCTGACTAAGAGGCTTTAGTACCCATGGGAGGAATGCTTCCCCTAGGGAACACAAATATGATTCTATTGATTTTAGATGTTAAGAAAACCACTATATATTTTGGTCTCCCTCTTGTATTGGATTGATTAGTAAAAATGAAAAGAAAAAGTTTGCATATTTGGCTGATCCTGACTGCCTAGGGGAAACAGGATAACTGTAACACAACAAGAAGATGGGGGACATGTGGATGGAAACACTTACCTATAGTAAAAAAAAAAAAAAAAGAAGATAGCCAACCCCAGCAATCCCGAATAGGTTCTACATCCAGGGGTTAGATCGTTAAGGGATCAAACTTCCTGATTACAGTTGAAGAAATACTAAATGAGTAGTAGAGAAAAAAAAATCATATCTATGACCTAATGTCATAGTGTCTACTTATATTCTTTTCCTTGTTATGTCAGACTTACATTTATATATTTCAACTAACTTTCTTTTTCTCTCACAATTTTATACAGAGCATGTTGGCAGTAACCTATCAATTTAGTCCACAGGTTACAGAATACAGACACAGGATTGTGACAACACCAGAGAAAGCCTGGGTATTTCCCAAAGATCTAGAAGTAGGAGCAGCATAAATCAGTTGATGAGGCTCTGGGGTTCCTCATCTTGGGGGAGCAGGTGATGTGCCTTGATGGTCAAGGGTTCTCTTTACTATGATAGGCTGGAACCAATGTTTGTTAATGAAAATAGGTACAAAGGATATCGAAACTGGTGGACTGCATAAAATTGTCATTTTTTTTGGTCACTACATATGTTTATTTGGGGGGAATTCTCCACTGTAAGTCTTAAGAAGATGCAGGGCCTGTCTTCCACAACAGAAGCTCAAAGAATTCACCTTGGCCTTTGAATTAAGAACTAGAGACACGTAGAAAAGGGGACAAGCACAATGCCAGTGACACTGAGTGCCGCCCAGTTCTGGTTACTATAAGCACTTAGCCTTTGGTGGTGATGGTAGAAATCTTGTCAAGTGGTTTTGGGTACGTTTTGGACTGCTTCCAAACCCAGTTCTCCAGTCTCCTTTGTGATTATGTCAAGTGCCTGACTATCTTTTCATAAATCTATTTACCACTTAAATCTAGCAAAGTCAGTTTCTGTTGAGACCAAAAGATCTGTTTGGTCATTCTCCTGAGTCCTAGCAAGACTTTCCACTCTATTTGAAATCACCAGCTTGGGTAATTTGTTCCATATTGTGCCTTATTTCCTAGATAATAAGAATCTATTTTCTGTTTCTTGTAGCTTTTTATATCACCAATTGATCTAATTGCCATCCTCCTTCCTCACTCCTCTCCCCTAGTAATAATTCTTTACCTAAGTAATACCCTAAATAATAATCCTATATTTTGATTGGAAATGAATCATAGTATACAGTAACTCTGAAATTATATGCTTCACTGGAGTTTTGAGGGTTTTTTCATGACATATGTTGGATCATTTTTGTAAAGAACTATGTATCTCCCAAAAACATGCAGTAATTGAAGATATAATACTGACATCTCTTAAATTAAACAAGTAAAATTCAATTTCAGAATAAAGAGTGGGTCCTAGACTGGAACAATGCAATATCAAATTTACTTTGTGTAATAAATATGAAGAACATGAAGAACAATGTTTATATGGAGATTTGAAAGCTTTTTTGTATGTTATGATTAGTACATGAAGTTAAAAGGCTACAAGTTAGCATGCCATTGGGATAAACGCATAGCCTTTATAAAAACAACTTTTTTTTCTGAATAGCTAAAGGTTATTCTTTTAACTACCAATACACTTTTAACTTTTTGATGAAAAAAAATTCAGAAATACATTATACAATTTTCCTGCCTTTCTAATAAGATTACGTGACCCAGAATGTAAACTTTTCTTTATGAAAAGGATCATTTTCATAAACATCAATTATTAAACTATGTTAAAGGGCTATTAAAATATATGAAGCTGTTTGCTACAAGCTGCTTGACTTCTACGTCACTTTAATGCCTTGAATTGGGCATAAAACCCCAAACTCTCACATGCCCTGCAAGCCCCTTATGATGGAGTCCCCGCCTACATCCGCAACCTTCTCCTAAGCCACTCTTTTTCAATGCTCACTGTACTCTGGATACTTTCTCTAAGCTCTTTAATGCCCAGAGACCTCCTATGTTGTTTCTTCTGCAGGAATGCTCCTCCTCCCAGGTTTCACCTGGCATCTTCTGCTCATACTACATATCTCCCCTTACATGTTACTTCCTCAGAAAACCTTTCCTTACCCCAGAGCCTGGCACAGTGTATGGCATGTAATAGACTTTCAGTGAGTGTTCATGAAATTAATAAATAAAATAGCAAAAAAAAGTAGATTCCACAAATGTTCTGGAATAAGTACAATAGGGCGTTTGTTTGTTTGTTTGTTTGTTTGTTTGTAGCAACATTTAAAATCTAAATATTTCTAGAAAAGCTAAAATATCTATGGAATAGATTTAATGGGAAAAGTATAAAGTAAATAGAAAAATATAGCTAGTAATCGTAATCGATTAAACAATGAATATGCAGACACCTATCTTATTTTTATTCCTTTCTTATTTTTTTGCTATTGTCTAGATAATGTACTGACTTAACCTGTTATGTGGAAATCAGCCAGAGGAAGGGAAACAATTAAATCAATTAAATCTGCTTCTTACTTGGGGTGATTAGATAGAGCTTAGAGATTATTTATGGATGTCAGAGATCCATGCTATTTCCCATCTCCCATTTCTAAGAAATTTTTATTCTAATTTTTGTTCTTAAAAAAGGAGAGACAATGTAAGATTGCAAAATAGTGGTATCCAGATATAATAGAGTAATATTAAACAGATGGCAAAATTCAGGGATATTTATGGTATAATATGTTAGAGTCAAGGAAAAACAGGAATAGAGGTCATGAGACCTATGTTCTAGTCCCATTTCTTCTAACTTGCTGTGTAATTTATGATCAATGTTCATTTCCTCAAAAATTATTTCTTAATGCACGTATATTATGGCACGGAACTAGGAACCACGGGTGCATTTGTTTGTGCGTAGAGAGTGAGACCAGATACTGTGGGGGAAAATCATACATGTATATACCATAAATGAAACAGCCTTTTCCCTTAAGTAGTTAAACTATTATGGAAAACTTGAAGCGGGCACTTAAACAAGAGCTAAATTGTGTGGCTCAGACTCCAAGTGTAGTAGGAGTTCAAAGAAGGGAGAAATGAATGTGGGCTGGAGTTTCTTAGGAAACTCTTTGCAAGAGAGAACTCAAGACTATGTTAAATATAGTTGCAAAGGACTGAAGCTACTCATATAACTTTTCACTAAAAAATAAACCTCCTCTTCCCAGGAAGTCAAATTCTTTTTCCAATTGAGCAGCTCTGGTAACACATGAGAATTCCTGAAGGAGGAAGCCCCTTGTCTAGCCAGCCAATTTAGAGAAATTAAGCCTGGGGACGAATGAGTTACAGATGTCACAGCAGCTCCTCTTCATATGCATCCTTCCTGGAGAGAAATGGAGAGGAACCAGATCTTAGAGATCTCTGAGGTTTGGTGGGCAGCAAAGGGAGTCGAGTGAGTGTGAAAACATGGTAGAAGTTAGTATCGTGTATGTGCAGAGCAGGAAGGAGGCTGGCCAGTCTGGGAAATAGAGTTGTGTTGAAGGATAGTGAGGAGATGATTGGAAAACCACATGAGAGCATGAATTTGATCTCATTAAAATCAAAAGGAAAGTCAAAGCTTCTAGGAGAATAGACTGATCCCAGGGCTGAGGCAAGGAAAGTACGAGCTGAGCCCTGAAGTCCTTGTTGCACTAGGAAGTCAGGAGCTGCTCAAAAAATTATAGGAACACGTCAAATGCATCCAGGGAAACAGTTTGAGACAGTCTGGAACAATATGAGCATTAGAAAATAATATTATTGGTAATAGATTATAGCTACTTGAATGAAACAAAACTCCCGAGTCTATACGAATATAAATAAACAAATGAATAAATAAGTAGTATATGGAAGGAAGGAAACATTCTTCCTTGCAGTATAATGGCAACTAATAAATACAGAAGATATGATGAAGCTAGAAAATCACTAATAAATAGTAGAATTAATAGATCAAAATTTGATAAGAAAGAGCATTTATATAGCTTCAAAATATTTCCAAAAATTACTTATTAATTGCAAAGAGAAAAATAGTAACTTGACAAAGGAAAGATTTGGAAGACATTTCACCTCAATTAAGGAATCAAAGCTAACATCACCAACATTGAGACATACGGACATTACGTGACTCTTGAATGATATACTGAAAAGGACACAGAATCCTTTCACTAATATTTTTGCCCAAAATGCATTGCCTAAATACTATCATGAGCTAACATCAGACAGAACTGTTTCAGGTAAAAAGAGACCAAAGAGACATGAGAACCAGACATGCTGGACTGGATCCTAAACCAGGAAAAAAAATATGTCTATAAAGAATATTTCTGGGTCAATTTATAACATTTGAATATATCAATGTTAAATTTCCTGATACCAATAACTCTTTTGTGGTTATGTAAGTGAATGTCCTTGTTTGGGGGAATTACACACTTAAGCATTTAAGAGTAAAAGAGAATGATGTCTTCCACTTATTCTCAGAAAAAAAAAAAAAGTATATGTGTGAAGAGACGGGCAGAGAGAGAGAGCGAGAGAGGGAGAGAGAGTGCGGGAGAGGATGACTCAAAATGTAAATTATATCAAAATAAAAAGCCACACACAAAAAAGGGAAAAGAAAATCCAAAACAATGTTTAATATATTGGAATGTGATAGGTCATTTATACGGATATAAGAACAAAAACCAATATCTAAACTCCGAGTTTCTTTTTTATATAAAACTTTGTTACTTCCTAGATTCAACTGAAGAAAATGGCAAAAATGCAAGAAAAAGGAGTTGAAATTTAAAGCAGCATAGTTTTGTCAAAAATATTCACTTAATCCTGAGAACTTGATGGTTTGGGATGTTAGGAAGCACCCTTTCTGCTTAACCAGATCAGCAGACCTAGCCCAGCTGATTAGACCATGTTCCTTCCATGCCAAATCCTCATCCTGTTACATGCTCCATCTGAGGTGACTTTTTGAAGCTTCTGCCAAAGGGTAAAAATAAGTGAGATTTTTCTATCACAGAGGGTTTGGGCCTGTAACACTTACAATCTTCAGATTGAACCCTACTATGGAGCCCACAAGAACGACATCTGGCAACTCTAAGCATTTATGGGGTTTAGAATTATTTTTCGGCCCAAGGTCAATTTTTCATATGTCCTGAGTGAGCCTCCTCAGCTACCCACATGCTCTCTCATTTGTGGCTTCCTCCTTGATTCTTCATCATAGCTCCCTAAGCTAAGCCCTCAGGCTGAGTTTCTGCCCTGTTTCCTTACTGCTCTCTAATTTCACCAGGGACAAGAATCCATGCCTTCTGTCTAGGACCATGAGAATCTATTAGGTCTGCTAACTCCCTTCCTCTTACTCAAATAACCAGAATCTCTTCTTTCACATCCTGTCTTTGGCTAGAAAAATTCTTAACCAAGAAAGTCTCTCCTGGAACTATGATTCTGTGGCCCTGCTGACTCTTAAGAGATTTTGAGCTGTGAATATTTACAAACTCAAGTTAGAGTATGCTACCTCTTTGTGAGACAAGAATAAACCTCCTGGAATAAACTGAAAACTTCTTGAATGATCTAGAACCTTCAGATTAAAGTTTTCTAAAAATCGTCTGGTGGTTTTCACCTTTAAAAAGAGAATTTTTTACTTATTTTCTAATTCTATGCTTCTCATTGGTTTCTCCCTTCTAAATCACTGGTTAGTTCCTCTAGTTCAATGTTACATATCAGTGGAAATACTGGACAATTTAGATAAAATATTTGCAAATTAAAATACCAATAAAATGACATAATATCCAATATACAAAAAGAAAACCTTCAAATGAGTTAAAAAAAAAACACAAGAGGAAAATGGACAATGGCATGAGCAAATGGTGGAAGGGAGGAAGGGAAGAAGAGAGAGGAGAAAAAGAGAGAGAGAGAGAGAGAGGAGGGTGAGATGGAAGGAGGGAGACAGAGAGACAGACAGAGACAGAGAAACAGATATAAAAATAGTGATAAACGTATCAAAAGGTCTAGAAGTGATTGTGCCCCATTAGAAATGAGAACGTCTCTTTAGATATAGAGCTGAGGCAGGGAGATTACAAAATGAGCTTGAAACATCTCGTTGTACCAGAAAGTAAAGAATTACTAAAGGAAACATGAGGACATACGGAAAAGGTACAAGAACAAGTCTGAAAGACTCCCACTTGCCAAAGCTGAGATAATTTAGTCATCAAAACAAATAATAGTAAAGAACTAAAACCCATTGAATAAAGCAATAATAATCCATGCGTCCCTTTGCCATAAACAAACAAGCTAATGGGGAAAACTAAATCTCTTCTTCAGAGTAGAAAGGCAGCTAATAAATGTGGAAGAAATTATAAAATTAGAAAGTCACCATTTAACAATCATAATAATAATTGATTTGGGCTAAACTCTCCAATGCTAATACTCCTAGGAAATTTTGAGGAGTAACAGGATTTTTACATAGTTTCAAGTATCTCCCTACAGATATTTATCAATTACAAAAGGGGAAAGAGTAACTTTGCAGTGGAGAAAACCTGACTGTACTTCAAGTAATCAAAGTTAATAATACCAGTAATAGGACAAGCAACATCATGCACCTCTGGACTTGGGACACTGAGAACAAAACACTTCTTCTGTAGTGTTCCTTCCAGCAGTGTATCGCCTTAACCTAATCACAAGGAAACACCCATAAATCCAAATTAAGGAACAGTCTACAACATACTAAAAAAGCTTCCAGATTAAAAGGAGCTAAGAGATGTGATGACCAAATGCAACAAGTGATCCTGGATTTTCTCTTGCTAGAAAGAACATTGAGACAATTGGCAAAATTAGAGTAAGGACTGCAGATTATATAACAATGTATTAATGTTTAATGTTCTGATTTTGATAAGTATGTTATGGTTTGTTTGTTTTTTTTTTTTTTTTCATAAAATACAAGCTAAACTAGATAGGGGTAAAGAAACCTTCTATCTGCACCTTACTGGTAAACAGTTCAGGAAAAAAACATATAGAGATAGATGATTGATGTTGATGATAAATGATAATAGATAGATGATAAATAAAAACAGAAATACTAACATTCGGAGAATCTAGGTGAAGAGTATATGATAATTTTTCATACTATTCTCACAACTTTTTGTAAATCTAAATATACATCAAAATATTTTTCTAATTCAGCTTGTCTGGAAGACAAGAACACATATGTAGAATGCTACCGCTGTTACCTCTGCTACCTCTGCTACCTGGAGAAGCATTTACCACAGCCCAGCTGGCCTAGCTCCTATTCTGGCATATTAGTAGATATGGAACTTGTGATCAGGAAATTGACTATTGACATGGCTCCTAACTCTGTTCTTTGGGCAAGCCAT